>NC_090887.1:507500-537500 GCF_036669925.1 Montipora capricornis
AGGCAATAGAGGGGGCGCTTATTTCGTTTATGACAATTTTTAGCCTCAAAATGCCCTATCTTTATTTCTAGTTAACCCAAAAATTCAAAAAATGTTGCCTGTCAGTTGAAGGTGGGCCTTTGATGTTTTGTTGTCTTCAATTAAACATACAAAAATTTTCCAGGAAACCATGCTTCAAACAATTTGGTCTTTAATAATTGATAAAGATTACTGACATCAGAAGACATTTCTACCTATTCCTTCGATATTCACATGCTTTGTGAATGGAATCAGCTCCCCAGCACTGTATGAGCAGACTGCAGTACCTTCATAAACCAGGGCAGCCTGTTGAGAAATGAATAAAATCATTGTACATTAATCTTGAAATCAAATTTGCACATAGACAAGGATGAAACTTTATTTACTAATGGTACATTTAAAGGTTCATCCTTGTCCATGTACAAATTTGTACACGACCAAGCAAAGAAAATTTAAAAAAAATATAAATTATATCTCATTAAAGTGTATCCAAGGTTTACATTTTGTTTGACATTACTCATGTGTATCACCCAACAACAAGTCTGGAGATTCCTTGACTTTGTCCATTCCACAACAGATCGAGAATGATGTGGATCACATTCATGATAATAATAATTTAAAATTAATGCCCGCGTCGCCAGTGGAGGGTAGGTGCCCAGGAAGCCTGGGGGCTGAAACCGAAGTCACATCCCCAAGGCGCTAGAACACCCGACTGGCCTGCCCAACCCGCAACCAAGCCACGAGCCCCCCGCGCCAGGCCCCCCTAAGGCACCCGTCACACTTGAGCCAGATAGCTCAGTGGAAACAAAAATAAATAAAGAAAGAAAGAAAATACAAAAAAAAAAGAACAACACACAAAAAAAAGAACAATACAAAAAAAAAAAGAACACAAAAAAAACAGGGGGGAAAAAAAGGGGGGGGGGATAGGGAGGGAACGCCGAGAACCACTAAACTCCTAATCCGACTCACAACGCCACGCCAACAGAGCAACAAACACGCTGCAAGCACATTGGACAACAATGCATGCACTAAGCAGGAATACCGCTGAACCATGTCAGCCCCAGGGCTTCCAAAACCTAAAGAGTGCTGCAAACGCTACAAAAACGCATAAAAACGCTAACAAACGCCTGCAAGGCGCTACTGACCGGACTAGCTCCCGGTCGTGAACCATGTAACTATAACAAACGCTACAGAACGCACCAAAACGCTGAACAACGCTACCAGACGGCCAAGACACTAACAACCGCCTGCAAAACACTACTGACCAGACTAGCTCCTAGTCGTTAACTATGTTAAATTTTATTTAACTATATTTAACAAAGCCTAAAATCTTTTCAAATGTTGGCTCAAGTTTACTTCCCTTAGGTGCATCCAAGTATCCTGGCTTATGACTTTCCAAATCCCTCATTTGGATTCACTACCTCTATCAAAGCTACAATTATATTATAGGAGATTGCCTTGTGGGAGCCATCAAACTTCTTCTTTACTTTCCAATAGACCTTATTCACGATGGCCGCCATATTGGATTTGCTATTATCATGCAAATTAGCTACACACTTCTGAGGGGGCAAACAACACAACTTCGAGAGGTTATAACGAACATCTTAGCCACACAGATGATTTGTTTCGCGTTCATTGAATGTTCATCACCTAAGTAGTAAAATAGAATAATAACACAAGTTGGTTCGACGTTTTTTTAATAGTGAAAAATGAGTAGCTAACGAAGTAGAAAGTCAAACTGTCAAAGGCAATCAAAAGATATAAAATTATTATAAAAGGTACTTAATTCTAAATACTAAAATGGACTTTAAGCAATGTTATTTCAATATTTCGACGAGCTGATTTTCTGCAATTTGCCTTTTTTCCAGTGTTTGCCCCCCAGCATAACACGTGGCTAATTTGCATGACAATGTGAAAACTAACATGGCGGCTATGTTGTGAATAAGGCCTATTAAGTTTACTCAGAAACCCATAAGGGTTGAAACGTGTAACGTGTGTTCACAGCTTCCGAGTATTCAGTGCGAACTGATTGGTTGAATGTTTCAGAGCTAAGTACCATATTTGGAAACCCCTCGCTCTTGTTGTTCCAAATATGGTACTTAGCAAATTGTAATATTCAGAAGCTTGTTTCCCAGCACACAAGGGGCCGCTACATGTTTCAAATCTTATGGGTTTCTGGTTTACTGTAAACTCACAGCAACACTCTACTTTAAATTTTTAATAATTAAACCATCGACTCTTCAGGCAACCTGGAAATGCTCCCAGTTGACAAGTAAAAAAATTAATTATCTTCTGCAGGCATTAGACAAAGTAAAATCAGTTAAATTTCACTCCCAGGAGTCAATGGGTTAACCTCTTGATTTATGTGTGGTCAGTTCAAGCTGACCAGTAAGACTTTATACTAGCCTTTATACCTTGGGGCAGAAGATGGCTTTGACACTGCACGAAGTCCTTGGAGCCATCGTCCCACTTTCAGGTATGATGGAAAACGGTTCAAATGCCTTCCATTGGAATTTGGTCACAAGTTCACTGAAAAAAGAAGAGAGGACAATAAATTACGACGATCTATGCATTGCATAAAGAAATTTAGCAACACAGTTTGAAGGAAAACAATTAAGGCCTTCACTCCAACCTTGCCTAATTATTCAATGAATAAATCTACATGAATGGAAACTTAGGCTTGCCCAAGAATATTATGAAAGCAGGCGCCAGGCTCCATCTTCTTAAAATACAACTCATATATTTTTTTAAATGTTTTTTATTGCTATATAAGTATTGTTTTCCCCCTTTTTAATAAATGGTTAACTCCCTTGTCTGATAATTTTGCATGTCTAAATTTGCATTTAAATTTATGTATATCTGAATGGACATACAGGAAACTAGTATGGTATAGTAAATGGAAAAACAGCAACTATATATGAAATGGCCAATTTATTAGAAGTAGTTACATGTACCTGGTGTTTCTAATTTGAAATAAAACTTCAATGCAGTCCTTCACTGCACACATCCCAAACTTCAAATGATCTGGTACAGCTACATCTGCTTTTGGTAAAACAGCTCTCATGGGAACCGAAAAAATGCCCTCCTAGAGGAATGAACCAATAATATTATTAGTCATCAGATGCACTGTAGAAAACACTCTGACCTGGAAAAACAAAGAAACAAAATAGAAAATAAAGAGGAACTTACGTTTGTTTCAAATTCAATACAGTCTTCATATTGTCCCTACAAAGTGAAGAAATAAAAAAAATGATGATTCCTATTATTCAGGTACTTGAAACAAATATCCAAGCAGAGTTCTTTAGGCATTGCACAGAGTTTGCAGCTGAGTAAGTAATCACGAAGACCATGTTTATTTACTGTTTTACCAGTTTGGTACCCCTAATTCACAACAAGTAAAATCCTGTTGTGTTAGAGTAAACTATAAAAATTGTTGGTTTTGGGTCTACTCTGCTCCAAGAGGTTTTTCTCCGGTTTTCCCGTCTCCTCAAAAACCAATGTTTGATTTAAAGTGCCCTTGTGACCAAAAAATCAATTCTTATTCTTCTTTGGATTTCAAAGCTATGTTAACTAAATACTAAGCAACCAAAGTTTTTAGCCTTGATATCAAAAAGACACCTGTTTATTTTAACTGGAGTTTTCTTCCCCATTATTAAGTTCTTGAGAGAGCTGGATTGAGAAGAAAATGACGTCAAAGGCTCACTAATTAAGAATGCAATTTGTGTGTATGCTGCAGAATTAATATGCAGCACAGGAATTTTGAGCTTTGAGACTTGTAAACTCGCTTTTTGCATATTTAACAAGCAGCATTCACACACTGAATTTTAAAGCTAGTGAGCCTTTGACGTCACTTTTCCCTGGATCCAACCCTCTGAGGTCCAGTCGGTCAGTTTTGAATGTGAGTAATGGCGTCACCAAGAAATCCAACACTTCACTCAAAGTTAAGTAAATGGTGGTAATACGTGCGACAAACGATCTCAATTTGCAACGCGACATTGTTGCGCGAGTTGCCCGAAAAATCTTCCCCGTATTACTGGAGATTAAGTCTCTTGAGAGCTAATGGGATGAACATGTTTCCTTTGTTGCGTAACTAATTCCGCAAATTAACGCACATGAATTTAACTGCCTTTGCGTGTGTAAAATGAGTATATGGACGTTCTAAATTTGAGAATCACATTGCGACCCAGTCTCTGTGCGCTACCAGGAGGTAACGCAATGAAAGCCCTTAGCAATATTGAACACGTATTTGTGGAATTTGCTCAGTCGTTTGCTTAGCTGCCGTACGTTCTCTCTAACCATATCGCTTTTTTCATCGCTTAATCTCCAGCTGGGATCAAATTTACAAAAAAGTGTTGATGAATCACCTTGTGATAAGTAAGGTGCCCGCTTGGGCCACTCGTTCAGAAATTTGGTTGACTGGGCTTGCTAATGAGGTGTCCCAGGCAACTGGGAGACCGTTAGGCAGCAACCTTGATTATACTTTTTATGCACAATATTAGATGCAAAATATTCACAGTCATGCCAAACCACCGGGCATGGCAAAGAATCAGGAGGAGGAATTTCAAGAGTATGACACAAAAAGAGGACACAGGAAAACATATGGTATAGGAAAGGCTGGTTTGTCTATTGCCAACTTCAGAGGGACAAAATAGAGGAATTTAGAACATAAAGTGCCTTAAAGTGGTACGTAATATGATAAAAAAATCACTTCCTTTTTTTCTTCAAATTTTGATTTTGTGTTTGCTTAACACTTGTCTGGCAAAAGTTTGAGCTTTGATTTTTATCCAAAAGCTGTTTACTTTGAGTGCAAGTTTTGAATTTCACAGTCCACCATAACTCACATTCAAAACTGATCGATTGGACCTCAGAGGGTTGGATCTAGGGAAAAGTATCAATGTCATTTACTCAATACCTTAAAATTTCAGTGTGTAAACACAGTTTGTTATGATTGGAAAACACAAGTCTAAAAATCTGAAAGCCTGAAAATACTGTGCTGCATATTAATTCACATACACATGCATTGTATTTTTGGAGTATTGAGTCTTTGATGTTATTTTCTCCTTGATCAAGATCTCTCAAGATTTTTAAGTTAGTAATAGCGGACCATTCGAAAAATTCTTTTTTGTACCACTTTAACAACTCCACCAAATGTTGCAAAACAGATTAAGCTGACAATGAAAACTGAGGTTTTCCTACCTTTTCTAGAGGTCTGAATGTGACAGGCAGAGTGAAACTTGTGCCAGAACTCAGTACAATTGGTTTAGGATAAAGTGTTGTGAAAAATCTACTTGAAGGTGACCTGCAAAAGTCAGAAAGCACAAACTTTCAATTATCAGTGTTTTGCAAAAGTCATCTTGGGGTAACCCTGATGAGGTCACATTGAAAGATTTTTTGAGAGCAAGTGTTCAGCAATGCACCTTATTTACAAGCAAATTTGGTAATGATCACAGTAGTGACAGTCTGTGAGAATTGACCTTGGGGACAACTTTATTACCGGTAAATTTGTCTTGCCAGCAGGAATAGTTTCTTTATAGACCTTATTCATAAATGGTAGGGGAGTCAGGATGACTTAGTGGTTATCAACTGTGCCTTCCACCTCTGCGACCTGGGTTCAACTCTCGACCCCAATATCGTATATGGGCTGAGTTTCAGTCGATCTCAACCTGACTCCGAGGGTTTTTTTCTGGGTACTCCGGTTTTCCTCACTCAGCAAAATCGACTCATTGCCTATTCCATCAGGCTGTGGAGTTGTGCTCCAAGGTCATACATGGGGCGTGTTCAGAGGACGAGCGCCTAGCCGGCAGCACAGCTCCTTCGGTCCGATCTCATTGAGCTGTGCCCTTAGCAATTCAGTCGCCAACAGCGAATAAGGGTGTTCGGTAGCAGGTCATGTATAACGTATCATTATTATTATTATTATTATTATTATTATTATTATTATTATTATTATTATCATCATAAATGGCACCTGTTTTATTCTTCCTTTGGTAATGTACAAATTGGCCTACCAAGCCTCATTTTAGAGCAAGAATTATCTTCAGTTCACTGTATGGTATCGAGACTTGGTAGGCTAATTTACACATTTTAGCAAAATAATAAATTGACTGCCATTTAGGAATAAGGTCGATTTATTTTTGCCTTAATGCTTAAAGGTCATAAGTGGACTGTAAAGCCACGGGCAATGCCTTTTGTTTTATTTTGTTGGGCTATGCCTTTGCTGTAATTCACTTGACAAGAAGACCTGAGCAATAGTGATATTTCTTGTTTAGTGAGTGACAAACAGTGAAGTCACATTTCTTTTGATATTAAAATTTGCCAACTACGGGACAAAAGAAGTTATTGTTTCAACAGACAATTAGCTTCTGGTTGGCATATTAATAACAATGGGTGACATAACAAGAAATATTGCTATAATTTGCCAGCACTGAAAAAATTGCAAGGCCACACAGTCAAGCAAAGTAAAGTTGCAGGCAAATAAAGCAAAGGCTAAATTTTAATTTTAGGGGCAGTCGTGGCTCAGTTGGCTAGAGCGCAGCTTTCGGAGCGAGAGGTCCCTGGTTCAATCCTCAGTGACTTAAACGTCTGTTTTGACTTTTCTCTAATCCTTGTAGCTATAGCTTTAAATATCCATAAAACGGAGCACTGACAGAGGGAGAGGGGTAAAGGGCGCACCGTTGTCTACCATTGATACCAGCCTCGTAGCTGAAGGAACTACTGACGTTAAATAAAGTGACTTTACCTTTACCTTTAGAGAAATTGGAAATTTGAAGGGACTCTATTCCATACCCCTCTAATTATCACTTAACAGATAACATGGACTGGAATCAGTTATGTTACCAACTTGAAGTTAAAAGAATGCATACATTTTTTGCCACAATATATTTTTTCCTAATATTATGCCATTCATTTCCAACCAATCATTGGACCAGTCCCTACTTATATTGCAGTTTCTGAGTCTTGATTTGTACATTCTTCAGCACAATTTGCTGGGTGTATTCTCCGCCAGGTTCCCAGCCTTGCCATGTCACGCTGTCAGACACCTCTATGCCAAAGTGATTAACACAACGCTCTGTCTGAACGGGCATGGTAGAATTCGACTCAACCTGCAACAAAAATAATTCCTTTAGACATATAATTTAAGGGTGAAAACTACATTTTTGCAAGGTTTTCGTCGACCATTTAATTTTGTTCAGTTTTGGTTAGTCCTTCAAGATTTTCATATAAAATCAATCTCCTTTTTCTCATGTCATGGGCATCAATCAAGACACTCACCGGCTGTAATAGAAAACTTTAGGTTCTTCTATTTGCAGACTTCATTTACTTTGTCTTGTTCTCTACCCGGATAAAGAAATTAGCGAGTAATATGGGTTTCTGGTAATATATAAAGCGCTCTGAGAACGTGCTATTCTTCAAAACAAAGATGGCGCTCAAACAGTCTCCCTAGTTACCTTTCGTTGCCATATTTGGATTACTCGATCCAGGCTTTTTTCTTCGCTTACCGGGAAATACGCATTTATTTATAAAGACATGGAAAAATGTCAACTGAGGAGAATTGAGGATATCCCGTAAGTTTGCGTGTTATCCGGTTGGTTTCGTACATCTTGGACTCCAAAAGGACATGGAATTTGCTCTTTTTAATCTTAACGGAGTAACTTATCTCAGAGATGCTGTATTTGGTCTCAATTCGATTACTTTCGTATTGTCTGTTCTTGCAGCCCGATATTTCAAGATCAGCATGCGCATATTATACTAAATGCCATTTAATTTAAGAATTTTTTAGGTATTCGTGTGATTTTTCCTGTTAGACTTAAAGACATTAACAATCCTCCACTAATCAGAATTTTTTGGCCAGCGCAAAGGTATTAATCCGGGAAGTGCATAAGCTTTTAATATGTATTGACTTTTGTGCCATTGATTTATCTCAACTAAATAGCCAATCGCTTTTTTTCGTTTTGCTCTCGTTCAAGAAAATGTTTTCCCTCTTCAAGACAACAAAAGAATGCCTAAAGGCAATATTTTATTAAGCTTATTTATTTGTATATAATATAAGAGGTTATTACATCACGTTATTACATCACGTTTGCCTTGTCTCTAGCATTTAAAGTAGCTTTATTGCACAAAGAAACTGAAGAAATCTGGAGTCTTTGACTTTCACATGATTTCCTTCAACTTGATGGCTGCAAGCTATACCCAAGCAACAAATCTTCTGCTTAAAGACACTCAAGGGGCTTTTGTAGAAAAATTCTGAGGGCATCTTGCTTCTCACGGCACAATAATTTTATACAATTGAGCAAACTTTTGCAATGAAACAGTAATTCATGCAGAGATAGGTCCGTATGCACCTTCATGAGTAAACAGTAGTCACATTTTTGTTGTAAAAATTATCAAAATCATTCCTCATAGCTGACAATTATCAAAATATCACTGTTTGTCTCACAATAATGTCTCTTGTGATGTGGATTGCAATGTTTCAGCTACTGCTGTCTTCCTTGGACAAAAATGTTTACATAATGCATGTTTGAGAAATTCGTTAATTCCCTATAGCAAATATCGTATCTCTTTTGAATATACAATATAATATGCTGTTTTAACAATGTACCATTTTCACTTGCATTCACTTGCAAGCAACTATAACTTTTCTTGAATGTCTTAGTTGGTTCCACAACCTAAGCAGAAACAGTGCAGAGGTAATGCTGTTGGCTTATGGAAGGCAAGGAAGTTACCTTATCAGGCCAAGTAAAACGAATGAAGGACATTACACTGTGTCAGTTAGGTAATTATTTATCCATACAACTTTTTTTTGCTGTAGATGAAACCTTCTTTATCAAAGGCAAGCTGTACGGCCTTTCAAACATGTGTCATTTACCAAGTTATTCACCATTTAATTAATGCGTATAGTTTGATGTCTAAGATTTCTATCATCATTCATAATTTCATCATTTTATTAATTTAAGATACAGATTACAATGATAATCCTGCACAACACGCAGTTAGTAGAGCTAATCGAGGAAGGTTGCGCTTTTAGATCAGATGTCATTATCAGTAACTTAAAGAGTTAATTAAACAAAACAAAAGAAATAAAAGAAAAGATATACATATACATATTACATAAAGGTACAGGTTAGTTAATTAAATTTACATATTTTGCCATCTTTAAGAGGAGTATGGGTGCCTCAACACAAGTGTCCTTGGCATGAAAAATAGTGAAACCTCGTAAGCGTACCATATAGCTTAACCTGTAAAGATTATAATAGATAACTTACATGCCAAAGTGTGCAGGGTTTAATATTTTGACCAAATATTTTGAAATTCTTCAGCTAACTAAGGTCATGAGAGTTAATGGACTAATATGAATTTGTGTCCTGAAAAGTAACTTGAATACAGTTATACTGTTAAATGTTTCACCCTCTTGCTGGTATGTTGAGCTTTGTATCTGAGGTCTGTTAGATCATAAAAGATATTAATGGTAGACCTGGGACATGAGACAGCTTCTTTTATCCAAGGTTTGCTCTTGTAACACTGAAATTGTTTTGTGGAATGATTTTAAGCAGTCTTGATAGATTGCAGAGAATTCCCATTTATAAAGTTAATACTTACTGATGATGATGATAATAGTTGTGATGTTGGTTATTTCTGCAGAAGCCTTGATTCTGTAAAACACTTTTCATTGAGGTGTGAACATGGGAAATTTTTCTTTGGAGTTGGAGAATTTTACAACATTCAGGAACTAGTTGAGCATTTTCAGAATTATCCCATAATTGGTGGAGAAACAGGTTGGTTTTCACACTTCTAGTGTTAATCACTCACTGAAAAACGATGTCCCCATTATAACCCTTTGACACCCAAAACGGCTAAACCGGCCAGACTGATTTTACTCATCAATGGGGAACCCCCAGGAGTCAATTGGTTAAAGAAGTTATTGCTCAACTATCTTTGTTATATTATTCCTCCTCTATTCTTTGTTATTCTTACATCTATTTTCTCCTCATACCTTTGTTAGTTTATTTTTAATATTTATGTAATATATATATATATACATACATGTAAGTTGGGGCTACAATAGGTTGCAATAATGGGACATAAGTCCTTTTCCTTCTTTCAGTCACATCTCATATTCTATCTTCTTTCATAATGAGGAAAACGAGCTTGGGAAGGGTATATAATAATAATAATAATAATAATAATATTTATTAATTAAATTAATTAATATTTATATGGTGCATTTTCCATAAGAATAATCAAATGCACAAACTATATGAATTTTTTCTGCAATTTTATCCCATATTAATTTTTCTTATTTGTAATAAACTAACCAATTTGTGAAATTCCAGGTCAACCTATTACTCTGACACGTCCATACTCCTGCGAGATTCCAGAACCCCCAATATATGATGACATCAGCAAGCATGCTGTCTGTGGAAAGTCTTTCAAGCAGCAGAATGCATCTACATACAAGTCTGGATCTGCAGAAGAGGAGTTCAATGGTTTTGATTGGTCTGTGAGTACCCTGTATCTAACTTTTTTAGTGTTATTTATGATGAGCCAGTAACAATAAGACAGAGAAGTAAGGAATTTCTAAGTGGAACTTCAAGAGTGTGTATTACGGGCCATTTATTGCAATAGGAGTAGAACTTATGAAGCACTTTTGAAGAAACCAAAAATACCAACTTTACGTTATCGCAGACTCGAGGACATTGCTATACTAATAATTATACAAGGTCAAGAAGGACCTAATTCCAACATATACATGTATATTGAACCTTCTTCATTGTAATATGACTGAGTATAATCTTTGAAACGCAGATGATTTTTCCTTACCAAGATTTAATTAACACTATCAAGTATGGTTAAGGTATACAGGACATGTTCTTTGGTCTAAGCTCCATAAGTCCTTCAAATTGGTTGAATCAGTGAGTGCTTTTAAAAGGCAAATGAGGAAGCTTGACCTGACAAATGCAACATCCAGTCATTGTAAAGATTGCTATTTGTGTAACAGTTAGTTACCACTGTAACTTGTTCTTTGTAATTCCAGTTCTTATTAATATTCTTAATTAGATCTCATAGATATTTTTATTTTAGTGACATATGTGTTTAATTTATCTTAGATAGACCTGTGTCTCCAATTAGTTTCTTGTAAACTAGGATTAAAGACACGTTAAGAAAGTTCTTATCATTATTATTATTATTATTATTATTATTATTACTATTATTATTATTATTATTATTATTATTATTATTATTCTGTACAGTATTGCAGGGGATTCTGATGGCTGCATTTTGCAACAATTTGCCTATGCTTTTCTATAGCACTATTATCAATGCAGCCACATCGGTGTATGTTCAAGCTACTGTTATAATAGATTTCTAATTTTTCCTCAGTTGCTTGTTTTTTTTCGTTGCAGGTTGCATCTAAAGAAGGCTTTCTTACTAAGCAAGGAGGCTTTCATAAGGTGATTTATAAATTGAGCACAGTATTATTAATGTCTCAATCCGTTTTTGCCTCTTTTCATAATCTTTGGTGCTTGACATTGCTTTCATTTTCTCATTTTCTTTAAGAACTGGAAAAGACGATGGTTTGTCACATACAGAAACACTCTAAAGTACTACAAGGAGCGAGGGGTAGGAAAAGATTTGTTTGAGAATTTCTTTAATCAAATGAAGGGCTCTGTGGAAATGGTGCTAATTAGTGACTTTTGATGACTTGTTTGTCAATATGCACAATTTTTGCCCCATTTGGAGCAATTAAACAGTGCCAAAAAGGGACACCAGAGCATGAAAACACTTTGAAAAGCTATACGTATCTTTTAGCTTTGTTGATGCACCTGACTCATTTTTTACATACAATGTTAAGAGCATGGAACATTTAACCCATAATTTTACTGCAGTTGATTTGATGGAAATTTGCTATGATTTTAATTTGCCAAATGGCCAAATAACATAAATTACAACATCATTTTTTCCATTTTGTCTGTCAATTAAAACCTGTTTCAGCAAAATGTGAGTTCATGAAATTAATTCACTTGAAGAAATTTTTGTCCTATTTAAATTTATTGTTACAGGATACAAAGCCTCTAAGAGTACTAGAACTTCGCCTGGCACAAGATGTTTTCAGGAATAATACCTGTGGAAAACCAAATGCGTTTAGGTATGTTGTGTTTCTTTTCCTATGTAAGTTGAGTTTCTTTCAGTCTGTGTTGTAATGTGAGATAGTTGCTGCTTTGCACACGGGAATTCCTGTTCAAAATGTTGACAGTTTATTGAAGCCCTTAGATCCAGTGTTTTTAGTGTATTTGGCAAGTACATAAATAAATAGCACGGGTACTGGAGGCGGAAAGAGTGTTAAATTAAATTTAAAACTTAAAATACAACAGGAAAATAAGGTAATGGTAACAGTACCATTGCCAATATGGTAACAATACCATTACCAATAGGGTTATGGTAACAAGTCCAATCCATGCTACACATTGGCCTATGCATCAGCTAACAGATCACTGACAAATGACCAACATGACCACTATGGTATTGTGCAGGGATGGTGCAGTGGTGAGAGCACCTGCCCCCCACCAGTGTCACCCGGGTTCAATTCCCAGAGATGTGGCTTGAAATTGTTGGTCCTCTACTCTGCATTGAGAGGTTTTTCTCCAGGTGCTCCAGTTTTCCCCTTTCCTCAAAAACCAGCGTTTAAGGACGGTGCCTACTATTGTTTTTGCGTACATTCTGCGCATCTCGAGATACTCGGATTTCCTATGGGTGGTGCTTATTAGTACAGTGATATTTTTGCGCGGTTTAAAACTATCTGGAAATAGTAGATCTTAGTAAGTACTCTTGGTATCCAAAGAGAAAATTGGGGGTATAACCATGCATTTTTGAGAGATAATTAAGTTTCAATTTAAGAAGGAACGCCATACATTGCTTTCTATTTTAAAGCTTTTTACAAATATTATTCATCAATTGTCTTTGAAAAATGCGTGGTTACCCCCAATTTTCTTTTTGGATTTCAATAACACTTGTTAAGATCTACATTTTCTGCATAATCATACACCGGGTCAAAAATGCCTTTGAATTAGTAGGCACCGTCCTTAACTGATTTGTGTTTATTGTTAATTTCAGTTTAAGGTGTCCCCAATTAGTGCTCTAGGGCTAGAACAAGACACTTCAATAAAGTTCCTTTCCTTTCATTTTCCTTTGGTAATTTAAGCAAACAACCAGACACTAATGTTATTTACTGGCATAAATGCCCTATACGATGGGAATGGTTTGGGATCTTAAACTTCAGTGCAGTGCTATATTCAACATGTTCCCAGATGCTGATAATGATCCACTTACTTCTGGTTTAATGAATGTTCATTGCTTGTAATATAATATATAATGCTTTTGTGTCACATTTTTATTTTAGCTTAGTGTTCCCATTCAGAACATTTTTCATGCATGCAGATTCTGAAGCAGAGATGAAAGAATGGATTGATTTGTTGACATGGAAATTGGTAACCTAAAAGGCTTTGGATAATAATAGCAATTATTTTGTTATTTTAATTTGTCACATTTCATGGATAGTGAAAAATCCCTTTTTCTTTGCAGGACCAAATAAAGGACAGTGGTAAGTGCTTTTGAATTACTAAGGATTAGGAGTTCTTCCCAACAACATCAAAAAAGATTTGAAGTGCTCATTTCCTGAGATTAATAATCATTTAGTTACACTAAAAGAAAACAGTCCAAGATTTCACCCAAAGTCTTTTGTAGGGTGCAATAGAACAAGGACCACATATTATCAAGATGTCATGTCACTAAAGTGCTGCATTTGTCTTCCTGTTTTTTATTCTAAATATATTTTATAGTAACTTTCTGATGTTATATTTACAGTACTACAACAACATGTAGATGCTGGTGGTCTCTGAGAGAATCCCACAGATATGTCAAGGGAAGAGTTGTCATGTGTGTGCTAAAAAGAAGCAAATAATTATTTATTTAAGTACTTGAAACTGTTCAGGTTCTCTCCAAATGTCACTTCCCTTTTAAATTGAGGACATACTATATACAAACTAATGTTGTAGTATATTTGTAAAATAAAATGCTTTAATTATTAAAATTTGGACAGTCTTACAACATGGAATGAAGAAACATAATGAAAAGATTTTCATTTAAAAAACGTTAATTTCTAAACTGTATTTTAAAAATGATAGTAATAGTAAAAATGAAATAAAATATTTCATATGTGAATGCCAATATCATTTCTTGCTCATTGTCCTCTTACACAATACAAAGAAAATTCATGTATAACAAGACAATTAAAACTATTTTCAAGGCTAAAAAAATTGTTAGTCATGATTTACAGGTTTGAAACAATTTTTAAAAAAGGCAAGTTTTCAAAGTATTACCAGAGTCGACTGAAAATTCACACCAAAGGGCACTTTCACAGACTAAAGAGAGAAAGAATTGACAGGAATTAAATACGACACATCTGTTGGCTTTTTCTGTTGTCTATCTTTTATTGCTTCGGTTTTTTTTAACATATGTTGTCATAAATTTTTTTAAATTTAATTATGTTGTATTAAATATTCTTGACTCCTTGAATGGTCTTTTCTATTTACAAGTAAAATATTGTACAAAAACCTGTGTATCGCCAGATTATTACCAATTGACTTAAAAATCGGTCGAAGAATTGTGATCCGTCACCGAAGAGATGTAACTACATTTGATCCGTGTTAGAACGAATATCTTCCTACCGCACTTGCCGGCAAAGATAGAAACACCCTGGGCTTTGGGAGATTTGCAATCGACAAATCCCTCTCTTTTACTATAGGTTTTGAACAACTTCCAAAATCTGTCCCCATGTCTCAGTGTTGAATGGTCCAAAGAGATTCTTTGGCAGTTCATCTGGTGACTTCACGTTCATGCATTTGCCTTCAAGCCAACTCTTTTTGATTGCGTTTGTGGTATAGTTCTTGATAAAAATATCACGCCACAACAAGCCTTGTCGTATGTCTTGCTCGATTTCATCGCAATCAAGCGCTCTACATTTGAAAATCCATAAATCGTCCGTATTGTAAATGAAGTCATACCACTTTTTGCAAGTCTGGGAAGCTTTACTCAGGCTTTTGGTGTCCAAGAAGGAAAGTACGTACAGTGCTACTTCGGGAGGAAGGGAATCGACCGTGCAGGACATTGCAGTCTTACAATTTCAGCTTCGAAGGGTTTTGTATGATCCTAAACTCGAGTAACAATAAGGTCGATCCAATTTGTTGTGCTAAAGGTGACGTGATAATGTACAATTGCAACGTTCGCTTCGTGCTTTAGGTTGTTTACACGCGTAAAATATTAAGTTAAAGAGCTGTCCACAGGCAGCCCAGGCTCGGTCATAACACACGCAAAAAAATAGTTACGCAAACGTTCTCAATTATCTTAAAGGTACGGCTTTTTTATTGAGAACTCTTGAGTGAAAATATCATTTTGAGTCTGTCATCGGGATTCCCGTACAAATCCTTAAAGTTTTTACCCTACAGAACCTGAGAGGCCGCGTGTAGTCACGGAAGAAACGGCTTTCTCTGACGCCTTTCTTCCGTTGTCATGAAAACGAAAGTGACCAGCGGTACAATCGAAGGTACAGTGGTATGTACTTTAAGTAGGGTTATTAAAGTGTATCATAAAGCGCATAAATTATATAAAAGAGGTATATCAGCATATATAGGTAGCTATAGCAAAGTACATACATGTATATCCATCTATGCCCATATATCTCTCTGTATACCCATGCATTTCCATGTATATCCATGTATTCCCATGTATGTCCATGTATACACATGTATACCCATGTTTGTCCATCTGTATCCATGTACAGCCATGTATACCCATGTATAACCATGTATAACCATGTATTTCCATGTATACCCATATATATTCATGTATACCCATGTATATCCATGTATACCCATGTATTTCCATGTATACCCATATATATTCATGTATACCCATGTATATCCATGTATACCCATGTAAGCCCATGTATACCCATTTATATCCATGTATAACCATGTATGTCCATGTATGCCCATGTATATCCATGTATAACCATGTATGTCCATGTATACCCATATATATTCATGTATACCCATGTATATCCATGTATAACCATGTATGTTCATGTATACCCATATATATTCATGTATACCCATGCATACCCATATATTCATGAATACCCATGTAAATCCATGTATACCCATATATATTCATGTATACCCATGTATGCCCATGTATGTCCATGTGTACCCATGTATATCCATGTATAACCATGTATGTCCATGTATACCCATGTATATCCATGTATACCCATGTATATCCATGTATACCCATGTATGTCCATGTATACCCATGTGTATCCATGTATAACCATGTATGTCCATGTATACCCATGTATATCCATGTATAACCATGTATGTCCATAGATACCCATATATATTCATGTATACCCATGTAAATCCATGTACTATACCCATATATATTCATGTATACCCATGTATATTCATGTATGCCCATTTATGTTCATGTATACCCATGCATATCCATGTATAACCATGTATCTCCATGTATACCCATGTATATCCATGTATTTCCATGTATACCCATATAAATTCATGTATACCCATGTATGCCCATGTATACCCATGTATATCTATGTATAACCATGTATGTCCATGTATACCCATATATATTCATGTATACCCATGTGTATCCATGTATACCCATGTATGTCCATGTATACCCATGTGTATCGATGTACAACTATGTATGTCCATGTACACCCATGTATATCCATGTATAACCATGTATGTCCATGTATACCCATATATATTCATGTATACCCATGTGTATCCATGTATACCCATGTATGTCCATGTATACCCATGTGTATCGATGTACAACTATGTATGTCCATGTACACCCATGTATATCCATGTATAACCATGTATGTCCATGTATACCCATATATATTCATGTATACCCATGTATATTCATGTATGCCCATTTATGTTCATGTATACCCATGCATATCCATGTATAACCATGTATCTCCATGTATACCCATGTATATCCATGTATTTCCATGTATACCCATATAAATTCATGTATACCCATGTATGCCCATGTATACCCATGTATATCTATGTATAACCATGTATGTCCATGTATACCCATATATATTCATGTATACCCATGTGTATCCATGTATACCCATGTATGTCCATGTATACCCATGTGTATCGATGTACAACCATGTATGTCCATGTACACCCATGTATATCCATGTATAACCATATATGTCCATGTATACCCATATATATTCATGTATACCCATGTATATCCATGCATAACCATATATATTCATGGATACCCATGTATATCCACGTATACCCATATATATTCAAATATACCAATGTATATTCATGTATACCCATGTATACCCATGTATACCCATGTATATCCATGTATAACCATGTATGTCCATGTATACCCATATATATTCATGTATACCCATGTATGTCCATGTATACCCATGTATGTCCATGTATACCCATGTGTATCCATGTATGTCCATGTATACCCATGTATATCCATGTATAACAATGTATGTCCATGTATACCCATATATATTCATGTATACTCATGTATATCCATGTATAACCATGTATTTCCATGTATACCCATATATATTCATGTATACCCATGTATAGCCATGTATACCCATGTATGTTCATGTGTACCCATGTATGTCCATGTATACCCATATATATTCATGTATACCCATGTATATCCATGTATACCCATGTATGTCTATGTATACCCATGTGTATCCATGTATAACCGAGTATGTCCATGTATACCCATATATATTCATATATATCCATGTATACCCATGTATGTCCATGTACACCCATGTGTATCCATGTATAACCATGTATGTTCATGTATACCCATGTATGTCCATGTATACCCATCTACATCCATGTATAACCATGTGTATCCATTTATATCCATGTTTATCCATGTATGCCCATGTATGTTCATGTATACCCATATATATCTATGTATAACCATGTATAGCCATGTATATCCATGTATACCCATGTATCTCTATGTGTACCCATGTAAATCTATGTATAACCTTGTATATCCATGTATACCCATGTATGTTCATGTATACCCATGTATAACCATTTATGTCCATGTATACCCATGTCTGTCCATGTATACCTATATATATCCATGTATAATCATGTATAGCCATGTATATCCATGTATATCCATGTACAGCAATGTATTTCCATGTATATCCATGTTCAGCCATGTATATCCATGTATATCCATGTACAGCCATGTATATCCATGTATACCCATATATCTCTATGTATACCCATGTATATCCATGTATAACCGTGTATATCCATGTATACCCATGTATACTCATGTATACCCGTGTATATTCATGTATTATCATGTATATCCATGTACAGCCATTTATATCCATGTATATCCATGCACAGTCATGTATATCCATGTATATCCATGAACACCCGTGTATATCCACGTATATCTATGTAAGCCCATGTATTATCGTGTATATCCATGTACAGCCATATATATCCATGTATACCCGTGCATATCTACATACAGGCATGTATATCCATGTACAACCATGTATATCCATGTATGCCCATGCATATCCATGTATACCCGTGTATATTCATGTATTATCATGTATATCCATGTATTTCGATGTAAAGGCATGTATCTCCATGTATACCTATGCATATCGATGCACAGCCATGTATATCCATGTATGCCTATGTGTATCCATGTATACGAATGTATACCCGTGTATGCCCATCTACAGCCATGTATGTCCATGTGTATCCATGTACAGCCATGTATATCCATGTACACCTGTGTATATCCATGAATATCCATATACAGACATGTATGTCCATGTATACCTATGTATACCCATGTATTACAATGGATATCCAAGTACAGCCATGTATATCCATGTATATTCATGTTCAGCCATGTATATCCATGTATATCCATGTACAGCCATGTATATCCATGTATATCCATGTACACCCGTGTATATCCATGAATATCCATATACAGCCATGTATGTCCATGTATACCTATGGATACCCATATATTATCGTGTATATCCATGTACAGCCATGTATATCCATGTATACCCATGCATTTCTATGTATACTCCTGTATAACCATGTATGCCCATGTACAGCCATGTATATCCAAGTATATCCATGTACAGCCATGTATTTCCATGTATACGAATGTATATCCATGTATGCCCATGTACAGCCATGTATATCCATGTATATCCATGTACAGCCATGTATATCCATGTACACCCGTGTATATCCATGAATATCCATATACAGCCATGTATGTCCATGTATACCTATGGATACCCATATATTATCGTGTATATCCATGTACAGCCATGTATATCCATGTATACCCGTGTATATCCACATACAGGCATGTATATCCATGTACAACCATGTATATCCATATATGCCCATGGATATCCATGTATACCCGTGTATATTCATGTATTATCATGTATATCCATGTACAGCCATATATATCCATGTATTTCCATGTAAAGGCATGTATATCCATGTACAGCCATGTACACCCATATATGCCTATGTATATCCATGTATACCGATGTATACCCATGTATATCCTTTTCTGTCCATGTACAGCCACGTATATCCTTGTACAGCCATGTATATCTATGCATGCTTATGTATACCATGTATATTCATGTAAAGCCTTAAGCCATTTATACCCATGGATACCCATTTATATTCATACACACCCATGCGCGCTCATCCCTACGCAATTGCTAAAATTGCGTTCATAACTGCGAGGATCATAGTTTCACTTGATTTCACATCCGCAGTTCACCATATTTCATATATCATTTCATAGTCAACAACTGTTTGCATAAGAATGATGTGGTAGCCTTTGAGATCCACGAAGTCGTCATGGTCGGTCGGTGGGGCAATTACAAGAATATGAGTACCGTCCATCGTATCAGCACACATTGGAAATCCCCATCTGTCTTTGTAAATGCGCATGACTTCTTTAAAATATTCTCCTTTAGGTAACGTGATAAACCGCGACTTCAGTTTGTTGACAATTGCAGCACACACTTTAACACAAGTGCAAACAAAAGGTGGAGATACACCAAACAAATTTGCAATCGTGCGCTATTCTGCTGATGATGCTAAGTACGACAGCAGAATTAGCAATCGCAGCTTTGGAGACACGGCTCGATCAACGCATTCTCGTATCTTATTTTTGTTTGTTTCCAGATTTATTCCTTGTGCTTTGCTGCATTGAGAGAAGATTCTACTCTTGCTCATTCTCGAGCTTTTGCTGGTATATTTTGTTGTTTTTCAGACGGCGTGATAAATACATCTTATTCGATGGTTTAACATATAATACGCACGGATATTTTGAGAGTTGCAAAGCATTTTGCGAGCAGTGAGCAAAATGTCCGCAAGTATTAGCCCATCCTCCTTTTTTTTTTTTCGTTTAGCGTCAAATGCGTTTCCTGGGCAGTCTCGGAATCGGAGTCCCGCTACTCCAGCATCATAGCTGTGGAGCCCGGAAAACAAACAAAACGTGAACCCAAAATGAATATGGCTAAAAAGTTGGTGGATGTTGTTTCAAACTTAAGACAGCGTGGGAAAAAGGATCAACCCCTGAAACTCCTATGCAACATTAAAATGGTTTTAAAACACCGGTACCCTTTTTTTTTTTTTTTGAAAATTCCAAAAATTGGGGTCGGTCGGACAATGCTCAACGGAGAGAATGACCTTATATGTTAGACCATCGAATAAGAGATTTATTATCCCACTGCAAAAAAGGTGTTATTTTACGGGCGTAGTTCCTTCGGTAATGGCCATATTTTCTGTTGAATGAATGATGTCAATAAAACTATTTTAAGTAGTGGCAAAACTTAGAAATCCGTCTCTGCGTGTGTGGGTGGAGGTGAACATAATAGATTTCTTCTTGGAATATTTTTTTGGGCTCGCGATCTGGCTTCAACTCTTGAATCTTGAATCTTGTTGAGGAGGAGGGGGGTGGGGGTAAGCAAGGGCTTAAATGCCCACGATCTATGGTCAAAGCTGATGCCCAGTGTCGATAACCGTTTTGGTTTAAAAGCAATTATACTAAGCACCCGAAAACTTAGGTTTTTGTTATGGGGAATAAGTAAGGAACCCACACTGTCGCTTTTCTCGATTCTTTTACAATTTCTCCGATGGCGTACACCATAAGTTCATGTCTCTGACTGACTAAACTACAACCCATTGTTCTCTTATCTTATAGACATACATTGATCAAACGTAAACTGATTGGCTATTGGCTATAAAGATCTTCGGGACAAAAGATAAACAAACTTAATAATTGAAGCAGACAGATAGATACGCTCGATTTCCGGGCAGATATATCATTATCATTACATAAACATTACCTTAATCAATACCAATTATCCTGTTTCCGACATTATAAATGCTTTCGACATGCTTAATAAGACGTTATTAGTTGTTGTCCTTGGACAAATGTTGGTAAAGTTTGAAGCTCCCTATAAAGTTTACAGGAGAAAATACAGTCATTCTCAAACTTTTATTTACTTGTTAACTTTGTGCTTGTGTTTATTGCTTATTTTGGAAAAATACTCACGCGTCACATTTCGCCGAAGAAATATTTATATACATTAAAAAAAAAGGGGTCGTAATATTGAGCCTTGTGGTACACCACACGAAATATCTAGGAGCTTAGAAGATGTTCCATTCACACTAAACTGTTGCTTGCGATTTGACAAATACGAATGGAAAATGGCAACTGCTGAGTGATCAAAGCCAAAGTATTCTAATTTCTTTATCAAGATCTCATGGTTAAGTATATCAGATATAGATAGATAGATAGATAGATAGATAGATAGATAGATAGATAGATAGATAGATAGATAGGTAGGATAGGAAAACGTTAGTTAAACACGGTAATTTCACCAAATTTACATACGTATTTTACATAGAAAATCTGTTCTACCTAAAAGCCGTGTATAATATACAAAGATACCTAAGTTTAATAATCAATGACCTTAACATACTTTTTACAAAAATTTCTTAATTTAATCAGTTTTTGCCGATGCAAACGTGAAAGATTTTATTTGCTGTCTTAAACCATTTATAGAAGGCAATTGATTTAGCTGGTCTAGCAGCGCATTCCAAATGGTCGCCCCTGTAGAAAGGAAATTATGGTTATATGCAGGGTAATACACGGCTATACATAGATGTACTTGGGTGTACATGCATATATATGATATATGTGATAATAAGAGGCTATACATAGATATATATGGTTATAAATTGATATACAAGGACAGCATGAAAATACATGGTTTTAAATGGAAATATATGGACATATATGATACTACACAGCTAAACATGGATAAACATGGTTGTACATGGTTATACATGAATACATATCCATGTAATACATGGCTATTCATGGATACACACTGTTGCACACGGCTATACACGGCTGTACATGGATATACATGGGTAAACATGGATATCCATGGGTATACATGGATATACAAGGGTATGCATAGATAAACATGGGTATACATGGAGATACATGGCTGTACATGGGTATACATGGATGTTAATGGCAAAACATGGATATACAAGGGTATACATCGATATACATGGAAATACATGGTTATACATGGATATATATGGGTGTACATGGAAATACGTGGCTGAACAAGGATATAGATGGGTATACATGGATATACATGGGTATACAAGGATATACATGGATATACATGATACTACATGGGTATACATGGGTATACATGTATATACATGGGTATACATGGGCATACATTGCGGTACATGGATATACATGGAAATACATGACTGTACAATACATGGATATACATGGGTATAAATGAATATACATGGGTACACATGGGTATACATCGACATACATGGGTATACATTGATATAGATGGGTATACATGGAACTGCATCGCTTTACAGGGATATACATGGCTATACATGGAAAAACATGGCAATAGATGGCTGTCCATGGATATACATGGGTATACTTGGGTATACATGGGTATACATGAGTATACATGGGGATACATGGATATACACGGTTATACATGGATATACATGGGTATACATAGAGATATATGGGTATACATGGATATACATGGATATACATGGCTGCACATGGATAAAAATGGAAATACATTGCTGTACATGGATATACATGACTATACATAGTTATACATGGATATACATGGGTTTACATGGACAGACATGGGTATACATGGACATACATGGGTATACATGGACATACATGGGTATACATGGATATACATGGGTATACATGGACATACATGGGTATACATAGATATACCACGTTATACATGGATTTACATGGGTATACACAGAGATACATGGCTATACATGGATATACATGGCTATACATGGATATACATGGATATACATGGATATGCATGGTTGTACATGGATATACATGGGTATACATGGATATACAAGGTTATACATGGATTTACATGGGTATACATAGCGATACATGGGTATACAAGGATATACATGCCTGTACATGGATATACATGGATATACATGGCTGAACATATGTATACATGGTTATACATGGGTATACATGGACATACATGGGTATACATGGACATACAAGGTTATACATAGATTTACATGGGTACACATAGAGATACATGGGTATACATGGATATACATAGCTATACATGGTTATACATGGATATATATGGGTATACATGAACATACATGGGCATACATGGATATACATGGATATACATGGCTATACATGGTTATACATGGATACACATGGGTATACATGGACGTACATGGGTATACATGGACATACATGGTTTTACATGGATACACATGGATACACATGGGTATACATGGACGTACATGGGTATACATGAACATATATGGGTATACATGACTATACGTGGTTATACATGGATACACATGGGTATACATGGACGTACATGGGTATACATGGACATACATGGTTTTACATGGATACACATGGGTATACATAGACGTACATGGGTATACATGAACATATATGGGTATACATGGTTATACATGGATATACATGGGTATAAATGGACATACATGGTTATACATGGATATACATGGGTATACATGGGCATACATGGGTATACATGGGCATACATGAATATATAAGGGTATACATGAAAATACATGCTTATACATGGATATACATGGGTATACATGGACATACATGGTTATACATGGATATACATGGATAGACATGGATATACATGGACATACATGGGCATACATGGATATGCGTGCATATACATGGCTATACATGGTTGTACATGGATGTAGATGGGTATGCATGGCCATACATGGGTATACATGGCCATACATGGGTATACATGGACATACATGGGTATACATGGACATACATGGTTATACATGGATACACATGGTTATACAAGGACGTACATGGGTATACATGAACATATATGGGTATACATGGACATACATGGTTATACATAGATATACATGGGTATACATGGACATACATGGTTATACATGGATATATATTGGTATACATGGTTATACATGGATATACATGGGTATACATGGGCATACATGGGTGTACACGGGCATACATGGGTATACATGAATGTATATGGGTATACACGGAAATACATGGTTATACATGGATATACATGGGTATACATGGACCTACATGGTTATACATGGATATACATGGACATACATGGGCATACATGGATACACATGCATATACATGGCTATACATGGTTGTACATGGATGTAGATGGGTATACATGGACATACATGGGTATACATGGACATACATGGATACACATGGATACACATGGGTATACATGGACGTACATGGGTATACATGAACATATATGGGTATACATGGACATACATGGTTATACATGGATATACATGAATATACATGGACATACATGGTTATACCTGGATATCCATGGTTAGACATGGATATACATGGGTATACATGGGCATACATGGGCATACATGGGTATACATGAATATATATGGGTATACATGGAAATACATGGTTATACATGGATATACATGGGTATACATGGACAAACATGGTTATACATGGATATACATGGGTATACATGGACATACATGGGCTTACATGGATATACATGGGTATACATGAATATATATTGGTATACATGGATTTACATGGGTATACATGAATATATATGGGTATACATGGAAATTCACTGGTATATACCTTTATATATAACAATTTAGGGCCTTTAATACATCCATGATATAATTACATACTATTATGATACACTTTAATAACACTACTTAAAGTACCAACCGGTACAGTAGGGCTCCAGTAGGGCATAATGAAACGACAGTCTAATCATAGTTAATGCATGGAGATGGGGTCCCTCGATTAACTATGGTCTAATGAAACAAAATGTGGAAAATCAAACCTCGTCAAAATCGAGTGCAGGACCTCCTTCAACGATGTGGATAGTAAGCAAAATTGTTTTATTTTCATCACCGACCACAACCGGAAGTGGACGATTCACATTCTTTGGCATTGTTCTGCCCCAATTTTAAAGAAAATCGTCTTTAAAAATACTAAAGTAGGTAAAATAATAATTATTGCGCCAACACCAAAACAAGAGAAAAGGGAATGAGCCTCGTTTCCGGTTGCCGTTCCTTGTCCAAAAACGCATGTACTTAAGCTCCCCAGTCACAATCAATATTGAAATATGCAAAAATATAATTTTGTTAAGACCATTACGTTCAACAATGTTGGATGGTCCAAAAAAACTGAAAACAATCCTGTTTCTAATAAGAGAGAGCCCTCGGAACGAGATTGTCATGCAATATGCACTGATGTTACACAAAGATAAGGTCAGCGGTAATTTTGGAAAGTGACCATTGACACCAATGGTCACGACACCAATGTAATATCGATCTCTCAACGATCTTCGAAGCAACGATCCCTTTGGCAAAAGAAAAATTGGGCGTAAAACGATGAAACTGGCTTCGTTTAAGTCACTTCTAAGTGCTCACTACATTCTTAACTCCGTGGCATGCTCCTTATATGTGTTTTTGAAGAGTGTTAAACCGTTTTGCGAATGGCTTTTCCCCGATGATGAATGCCAAATTTCTTGGGTAAGCGTAGCCGTGATTAGCGAGTGTACAATATTATTTTTGCCGTGAAAGGTTTCCTATCGACTGATGACGTTTCGTCCTGACTAAGTCCGCCTTGCCTCAAGCCATCCATGTACTGTCATGGAGCAATCAACAGCAAACAAACTAGTAATCTTACAAACCTGACAACAACTTTGATCGATTCTGCAAATCTATTTCACGTAAGTTTATATAAGATTGTAAGTTACGTCCACCTCCAAACGAAGATGATCGATGGTCGATCGAAACATGTATAGCAGAATACTAGCAATTTAATTAGCAATTTAATTGCGATACGTTAAGTCTTAACACGTGAGACGTATTTATTGCAGTAACTTGCTGATAAGTGTTATTTTGACAGAGAAGGGGTACGTGTAGCACTTACGGTATATTTCAACAGATTGAACTATTAGAGGGTAATGCGAAGTGCTAATTTTCTACCCTATATGAACCATGTGGGTAGAAAACTAGCACTTCACATTACCTTCTATTAGTTAAGTCTGTTATTTTGCCAATTCGAGTTGTAGTCGAGTTGCCGATTCGAGTTGTGTAGAGGATCCGGAGCAAGGGTGGCACAGTCGGTTAGTGCGCGGCCTTGGTGCATAAGATCCTGAGTTTGATCCCCAGATCTCATATCCTTGTTTCGACTTCTTTCCTTTCAGCATAGCCTAAGTAGCTTTAAATACCCTTAAAACGGAGCACTGATGGAAAGAGGGGGGTAAAATGAGCGGACTGTCGGCTTCCTGGGAGAGTACTCTCTAGAGAGTAAAGGAACTTCCGACGTTAAATAACATGTACCTTTACCTTTACCTTTACCTAGTCACCTGTAGGTTCAAGTAATGATGATTTGCTTACAAAGGTGACTTTCGCTCCAGTTGTCAAACCACGGGTGCGAAGTAACCTCCAGATTTGTACCTTTAATTTTTCACTTCCTATTTCCCAGAATTACCAAATAGGTAAAGGATACTTTCTCAAAAAATACCATGTTAAGGTTATTAACCCCAAAGGGCTACTAGCCCAATCTTGATAACCACATCATGCCGAAAATCACAGGAACACAGACAGTGAGTTTTAAAGTGTAATGAAAAGTTATTGTTAATGGCCGTTTTTATACTAGAGAAGCGTAATTCGTCTGGGACGAACATGGGTTAACCCAAACTATTTTCTGTGTCTGTTAACTTTGTCTAGTATTATGCATCTGGACGAACAATCCAGTTTAGTGCGTCTTCGAAGACATACTTTAGTGGAAAGTTCATCCAGCTGGATAATGCGTCTTGTGCTCATTTTTATACTAGACTAAGTTAAAAGATGCACAAAAAAAGATTTTCTCAAGTTCGTCCCAGATGCTGACTATGCATCTTTTACAGATCATCCCATCTTTACACTAGACGGATGACACGAGGGACGCATAATTCGTCCAGACGAATTATGCGTCTCTAGTATAAAAAAGGCTAATTTTGAGGTTTTTGGTATCATATATGATGTATTCTAGTGCATTCTCTATTCCTGTAGCGGGATTTTGAACTCTTGTCATTTCTCGGCATTGTTTTGGCAGTCAAAAACAGAAAATGGAAGCCAGGTATGTATGTAAGATCCTAACAGCGTCACCATGTTTTTTACATTTAACTATCTACGAACAAAATGATATAAGAAATGAATCACATATCGAACTGCAGATATGTAATTCAGGAGTTGAACAGGGTTTGAACCTGTGACCATTTGAAGTCTTGAATTTTTCAGGCTTCTCTACGCAATGCTAAAATTGCGTTCATAACCATGAGGATCATAGGTTCACTTGATTAAACTATCTGCAATCATATTGCACTCTATCACCTCTTATGCACTTTATAACTTATTGATGCATTCGCCATTGACCAATCAGAAATGCGCTGTTCTTTTGAGTACATCATGAGTGATTAACTGCTGTATATTTTTATTGTGACTACCTGGATGAGTGGCTACAAGATGGTGTAGTCTTTTTGTGCATAAAATTTTATAAATAATTTTTCCCTTAAATAATTACATAATTAACTAGATTCATCCCCTCCTTCAAGATTCCTATGATAACATCACGTAGTGAGAGACATCTGCAACTGCTTATATTATTTAATTAAAATGTGCAAAATGACATCCATCCAAAACAGTATGGGACAGTAAATGACAACTAAACAACAGGCCCCAGTTGTTCGAAGGGTGGATAGCACTATCCACTGGATAAATCACTATCCATTGGATAACTCTATTGATTTTGGTAGCGTTTATCCACTGGATAGTGATTGATCCGGTGGATAGCGTAAGCCACCTTTTGAACAACCGCGGCCAGGTGAATGAAACTCCTGCAATTATTGTAAGCTGAAGATGGCTTTCCTGGCCCCTTTTATGAGGATTTCATGGTGACTCTAATTAGATATTTTAGGCAGACATTTCAAGAGGGATTGTGAGAGCAAAGGTGTTTTACGATCTTCCTACTCTGTGTTTTGTTCCTCGGAAAGCTAAATTCTTAGCACTTCTTTGTGTTTCAGCGACATGGCAAGAGGTGGTCTCCATGATATTTATGTTCAGCAAAATTGCAAATTTTGTTCTCTTTGCAAGATCTGATCTCAGACTTGGTCTAATTTATCTTATCTTTTGCTTAGGTAAGTAATATTATCAGTTAACTTTCTCTTATATAATGTATAGATTTAGCCAAGCCTAAGAGTGGAGCTCACAGGTTATTTTATTCTTACAATAAGTTAACCTGACTTGAGCCTGCTATGCAATCAAAACCCAGTACCTAGTCAGTGGTCAATGCAAAAAAAACAACTTGAGCATGTGATACTGGTTACATTGGCTTACATGGAGGGGTGGACGTACGTACAGTCATATGGATGGGTTACCCTAACACTAACCCTAACCTGCTACTCAATAAATAGAATTTTCTCAGATGAGAGTAAGCATATTATTTTCATTACTTGTTTGTCATGGGTTTGTTAGTGTTTGTTTAGATTATTGTTCAATGATTTGGTGAAGGAACCTCGTGATATATCCTAGGAGCCTACGATCCATTCATTTATGCTACATGTTAGATTACTCCTTCCTCCTAACTTGTCTAGAAGGATAAAAAGAACTCTGCATGTACCATCTTGAAAATATTGAACATTAATAGAAAGAAGTTGCTGTACTAACTTCTGGGTAGAATTTTATCAAACAAAAAATGACTACCAACATCTCTGAATTCCAGTTCAATCAGATGTAGTACCTCCTGGTAAATCACTTTCTCAAATTAGTATTATTATTATTACCAAATAAAAGTTGTTTTTATTTTTCAGTCTTATTTTTGTTATTTCCGGAACCATCATACAGTGGTCCAGATGAAATCCAGTTTTTCAGGGGACCAGCTCTTGATGTAAGCAATGTTTTGCCTGGTTATCATGGTGTATATTTGTGTACAAAAAAAAAATCTATAATCTCAGCCTTTATATTTGACACTTGCAAAAACATATGTATCAAGTTTTAAGAATCCCATGTTTTGTTCACTGTGGATCATATTTGTATTTTCAACCCATTTATAACACACTCGTGACAGCATATATTCAGTGGTACAACCCATATTTTATTTTTGAGCACTTGCGATAGA
>NC_090887.1:542500-557500 GCF_036669925.1 Montipora capricornis
GAAAAAGATATTAGCCCTTCGTGAGAGCGAATGACGAAGGGCGAACGCTCGAAACGTCAGCTTTTAGATTCTCTGTACTGTGAAAAAATCTTTGGTTGGTTAGAAGAGAAGATGATGGGTCAGTCAGCCATGTCAGAATGACATCAAGACTAAGAATATTGCTTCATTTTTTTCCTTAAACTGATCTGATGCTTTCGGTTTTTTAACAGGTAAACATAGAGAGAGATTTCAACTTGCGAGATCTCAGAAAAGTGGCTCAGGAGAAAGAAAAACTTAAAGAAAAGAATTCAAGGAAAGATAAAAGCAAAGCAGAATGACAGCTTGAACCAAAAAAGACATTTTCAATAAATTTTGTGGCCAAGCAACACTGAAGCAAGCTAAAGAAGCAGTTAAAATGGAGCTTTGATTTTAAATTTGATAAATGGAATTTTTCAAAGACATGGTTATCATCAGTGCAAATTGAGTCGAATATTCCTAAAGAAAATGTTCCCACGGTTGCAGTTCCACCGTAGAATTCAAGGGCACAGGTTTTTCTTTCATTTCAATCCGCTAGCTGCGCAATCGAAGACCTGCCAGTGACGTCAGGCGGCTGTTAAGTGTACCAAACGAAACGATAAAACGATGGAAAAGACCCTCTTACACTTTGAACACGACACGTTGATTTCGGCTTGGTATTTTCATTAGAGATGACAAAGACTCGTTACCAACGCTCGCCTCCTCGTGTTCAAAGTGTACGAGGATGGCAGGGCTTCGATTGCGCGGCTAGGGGAGTGAAATGAATGAAAACCCTTTTTGCCCTTGAATTCTAAGGTGGAATTGAATTGTAACCGTGGGAACATTTTATCCAGGAATATTTGACTCAGTTTGGTGGGGCTCGCTGCTGAGAATCAGCCTTGGTATTTTATCATCAGTTTAACCCGTTGACAACCGAGCAACTGATAATTGCTCAATTCGCGTCGAATCTGGGAAAAAAACCACACAGGAAGGAAGTGACCCACAATAGCAATAAGGTTAGGCTTTTTAATTGAGAATTTTTTTTGTAAAATTATCTCCTCAGGTCGTTTATCGGGATTCCCGTACAAATCCTTATAATTATTTTTGTTGGCTTTCCCTCACGTTGAGCTTGGGGCGCCTGTGGTGAGATTGTCCGTAATTGGCTAAAATCTGTGTCAAACACTGACAGCCTCGCCGTCATTGCCAGGACACACAGCAGTCGTTGTGCCCTTTAGGCGCTGGTATGCCGGCTGACAGTGTACGCGAATGAGAGATTGTCCGAAAAATGAATATTTGGCCGAGAGCTTGGGAAGTCCTCACTCGACTTTTTCTCACCCTCGCCACAATTTCGCTCGTCTCGACCCACCGAGAACCTGGAATAGACCATGAATATCGTTGTCAAAGTACCGACAACGCTGAACCATTCGATTTGTTAAAATGATCATTGGAGATAACTTGAAGCAGAGATTACAGAAAGTCAGTATTAAACTTGAATGTCGTTTCCTTAAAATAGACTTGGAAATTCAACCTACTAGTTCCAGGGCTTTTCTCCGGAAAGAGTAGGGCGGAGAAAAGCCCTGGGAACGAGATTGTTAGAAATTCTGAATATTAGTATTCCCATGGGGGATATGGGTAGAAAAAAGAAATAGTGGGGTAAAAGGAGACCCTGCTGTACAATCCACGACTTGCTGTCAAAGAGATCACGCATCTCACGAACTGTAAGTCATTCTGTTAGTAACTCAGTTTGAACCATCGCAGCGTTTCAAAGAACCAAATACTTTCGCGCATACGAGAAACCTTGTTCTGAGGGATGTTTCTGTATTTTACAAACATACATAGAGTCGCAATTTTGTGGACGGAAATAACGAGCTTATCATTGAGACCTTTGCCCTCTGAAATACAAAAAGACTTGTATTTTGCAAAACACGCGATTGTGTTCTATAGACCGAATTCATAAATGGCAGCCAAAAAAATTTTCTTTTGTTTATGTGCTAATTAGACTAACTAGCCTCGTTTGCATGGACAAACTACAAAAGAAATGTTGCTTGAGAGCGAGGCTAGTGAGTCTCATTAGCACATAAACAAAAGAATACATTTTTGGCCGCCATTTATGCATTCGGTCAATACCCTGTGTCTTGTCTGTGTTCTTAGAGTCTTTTTGTTCATGCAGTTCTGTGACGAGCAAAAAGCAAAGTTCATTCACTTACAAGTGTACCTGTTTACAATCTCTTTGCACTTTTGGCACTTAACGTGGCAGCACCAGAGAAATATACAGTTGCAATTTCTTGTAACCTTGACCTGTTGAATATTATGTCCGCGTCCGCAGCACAGCAACTCGCAGCCATCGATTCCAGAAGATGATATGTTACATACACGTCCCGAAGTCCCGAGGGATCCCTCGCTCGGGTCTGCGTCGCAATAATTCGGTGACGATTCATAATACAGCAGATCCGACTCTGATGGGCGCTTCAAGTGATTATGTCTCGGCTTGAGACGTTCTTTCCCCCTTCTGTTAAGTCTGACAACCATTTCCGAAGCGCTTTCGTACTTTCTTCTGAGATGGTCGCCTACCTGACGAAAAGATGGCTGTTGCATCCAACAGGTTTTCATGGTACATGATCCTGATAATCCGTGACATTTGCATTTGCGCCATAATAGTCTCGAAAGCGCCTGTTGAAACAAAAAAAGAAGAAGAAGTGCATTGACCGTTTTCTGTGCTATGGAGGTACAGATCGTCTGTTTGCAACAGGTGAGAATACCTTTCGTCCTGCTCGGCCGTTATGTCTGTTCATAACAGCTCGGGGGCTGCTGCCTCTCGCCCTTGCATCAGTAAACTGTTCTGAAAACCAAGTTCCAAACTTAACATTGCTACTACAACCGGACCATGTCCAGCCTTTCGGTGTATCACCAGTCACGGACCGATCACAATCACAACTTTTAGTGTTGCCCTGGCTACACGAAGCGGTTATCGCGTGAGAAACGCCAGCTGCTGTAATGGCGTGTAGATATGCTGCCTCACGGCTTGCTGTAAAGGAAACATAAGATTTCAGTTTCTCAATGCCATTCTAATTGTAACGTTTATTTAAAAAACTAAATCAAAGCATTGATCAAAAAAACCAAAAAAAGCGAGGAAGAAAGGTATGGAAGTTCACGGTTGAGAACTACGTCCCTTCTGAAGAGGAAAGAACGACCCCTTGGATACGAACAGAAAATTTCAACTCACGCAAAATTAACACACGCAATTAAAGGTGAACTCAACATTCTTACAAAATTAGGGACCTTAGACCACGATAACGAGAGTGTCATCTCAACTTAAGATCAATTCATGTTACTGTAGTAACTTGGCAACAATCACATTTCCGAGCAACAAAAGTGTGTCAGAACTTTTTTGAGTGGCGCTTAAAAGCTTGGAGCTTGTTTCTCGAAAGCTTCGAACCCGAAAAACAATTCTTGAAACTGAGATTTGCCGCTTAATTTGAAAAACTGATCTTAGGACATACTTTCAAGATCAAAGAAAACAAAACAACGGCATAGTTCCATCACTTAAAACCCATGGCCCTTGAGGGCGAAGGGTCTAATTGTTTTAGTATCACCCAACTAGTCGGACAGAAAAGGCAAAAATAAAGTTAGCAAATGCAAATAGAAAATATATTTTCCGGCGAAAAATTTTCTAGTTTAGCAACGCTTAACGCAATCATTTACCATATAAGGTCAAACTAAGGTACAACCGAGATTGAGTGAACCAATCAGACCACGCAAAATGCATTATCCGAGGTTGAGAATTACATAATATTGGTTAAAACACAGGGAAGCCCGCAAAAATCTGTTTCTATAACCGTTTGTAATTTTGTAATAAAATTATTAATTTATTGGATTCACCGTTTGCTTTTTCTGTATAGCAGCGATACATCCATGAATATGTGCATGGACTAACGCTAAATAATCGTTGTCTTACCTTACCTGCGGTGTAATGTCGTTCTTTGGCATCAGAAGTGGTACTTTTTGAGCGATTTTGAAGATTTCGAGTTCGCTGTTTCCTGTGCCTCTCAATAGAAAGACAAAGGTGGAAGTTAATTTTTTTAACTGCTCCAGCGCCGGGTTTTTCCCCTCCCCCCCCCCCCCCCCCCCACAAAAAAATCGCATCGCCCCGCTTTCAAACATCCCAGGAGAATGGCTGAAAGATTCACTCTTCTTCTCGATCGAAAGTTCATCCAAAGGGCCCGGAGCTAGCCCTCGAAGAAAATCAAAATCCCATACCTTCCGAGTGGTCGAAAGACGTAACACTTTTCATGTGTGCCAGCCTGCTGATTGCCTCTTTCTGATTGGACGCCGTTTGAGGCTGGCACTTGGCTGGCACACGTGAAAAGTGTTACCCATGTCGACCACTCGGAAGGCGAAAGAACGACAGTACAACGGTAAGGTAATACAACGTTTATTTTGCACATATTTATCGATATATCGCTACAGAAGAAGAAAACGGTGAATCCAATACATTTATTGCAAAATTACAAGACCAATCAGAAGTGAAACCAAAACCAATCGTGGCTTGCGCGTGCACATTTTCCCGCGCTTTGTGTCGGCTACGAGTAATTACTTCGAGTTTTGATTGGTTTACTGGATTGTCTCCATCCTCTGTGATTGGCCAAAGTAATTACTTTGGTTTTGGTTTTACGACACTCGATTGAAACTCGCTGCCTGTGCGAAGATCCTGAATGGTCAGATGGAAAGTTTATAATTGGAAAGCAGAATCCCCCTCTTTTCCTAATCGTGCCTTGATCGTGACAGTTGACAAAACCGAAAATGGAAATGCTTCTCAAATATTTTGGCTTAAAGACGTATGCAATTTGTTCCGATGAATAATTATTGTTGACTTGATTAATTTGAGAAAATCCGGTAAGCTTTCAGGAATGCTGCGAATTCTTTTCATGTTATGAATTTGAAAGGATTATTTTAGGACGGCCTTGGTTAAGTCAAGTTAAGCGGAATCCTTCCATACTCCATATCCTGAGAGGGAGGCAGTACGTACTCGTTGAGATAAGCTGAATCCCTTATTCAACAGCCAGATGCGCTTACTCCAATTTTATTCCTCTATTGGAGGACCGAGGAACGAGTGTAGTAATGGAAAACGAGAAAGATGCAACTGAAACATACTCCTTCAAAGAGAACCGCGGTTTCAATTTCTTGACAAGAAGTGTCTCCGGCTGTATTTAACAGTTGGGTAATGAAATATTGCGATGCAACAGTTCTTCAGAACAAGCTCATTGTGTAGCTTCTTTAAAAAATCCCTTACTGCCTAGTTTAAAAAAATATTTTAAATAGGTAATAACTGAGTAATAACTTCCTTATATCACGAAAAAGAGCGCCGTGACATAGACGATAATTGGACCGCTTCCTAGAAAACATCAGATCACGTTATTTACGAAAAGTAAAACTGCGCGCAAGAGGCAACCGAAACACGTCTTAAAATTCTAATTCCAGACGCCTTTACCTTCCAAGGAAACGCTTTTATCTATTTAAAACACTTTTTTATTATTCATTTTTATCACTGGGTTGTGTAAACTGTGTGATGGTTATCTGGGACTAAAAATGTTGAGGTATTTTATTGGAAAATTTAATGGCAATGAAAACAAAAAATCTCCAACGATGTCTGAACGAAATCAGTTGCCAAAAGACAGTTAAGTCATCAGTCCACAAATTTGTTTACGTTTGTGACAAGACTTTTTTTCTTCGTCTACAACTTTCTCAAGGGAGGTAAGAAAAAGGTCAGAAAAAGTTAATTTGTTAACTTCCGCTAATAATCGTTCCCGCGTCTGCTCGGTTTACGAAACAATAAAAACGAGAATAATTCAGGAAATTCGTGCTCTAATTCATGCTAGTCAAAGTATAGCACTTTTCCTTCTTTAAATAATCAATAAATTCCTCAATTATGTTTTTTTTTCAAACGCACAGAAAGCAACAAAAGATCAGAGGCATAGCGCTATGATGGAGCTGTGGAATCATTCTGAAGGAGCATTTTGTAGTGACCTGCCGGATCAACGACCTCGCACGTTGGCATTGCAGTGCTGTTAGCGACTCTGTGTGCGATCTCCAAATGAACTTTGGACAAGATAACTTTCTTAAGCTGACAAATAAACTTGTGTGCTGAAAAAACGAAAGCTATCGACTTAAGTAAACAGATCTTAAACTTGTCAACTTAGAAGCTAGCGTAATTCGACTCGACTGACTCGTAACTTCCCGCACCCCATGCAACCCTTACCTCTCTTAAGAATGGGGTCGAACAATGTCCCCGACTCAGGTACAGCTGAACAATTCCAACGCCTCCGTTCAAATTGTACCTGACATTCTTCGACTGCGTCTTTCGCTCCCTTTGCGACGCTAGCCATCAAGGTGGGATGTTTGCGACAAATTTCCCGCTGTTTTGTGTTGAGTTGCGGAGTTGTGAAGCATAAAAGAGCAGCTTCCTTGGCAGGGTCGGAGGACAGAGCTGTGTGCGTTCCTAACGTCCTGTTAGAAACGTAAGAAGAGTTTTATGTAGTTTTCTTAATCTCATAGCAGTTCGTTAATTTGAAAGACTCAGTAATAACTTGACCGACAAGGTTGTTCTCTACTCACCACCAAACAGACTCGCTTTCCCTAGAGAAGCATAAACAAATAAGGATGACCCAAGGTATTCTCATCTTCTTCGGTTGATTAAATCGCCTCCGGCTAGAACGCGCAAATTGCCTCCAAGTGGATTTTCTCAGTTTCGAGTACCGCACGCTTTTGTACTAAAATCGCTTGCGTTGATGTGATTTCTTAAATACCGAATAAAAGCCTGGAATTAAATTAACCAGGTGTCAACAATTTTATAAAAGCGTCATTTCAACCAGCTAATAAAACCTACGTTCGAAAAAAAGAGAGTAAAACGTCCTACCCTCCAAAGAAGGTCATATGATACAAAGAAATGTGCTAAATTTGAAAGAGAATTGATTCAGCCTGTCTCTTTGGGTGTGCGTTCAACCTTTATGAGTCAAGGCTTATTGTTCCGTTCAAATAAAACTATATTACGATATTAAATAAAATTTGTTTTGGGTGCCAAATAACTCATCGCTTGATTGCGTTGATTAAAAATTTACGCATTTATAAAGTTCACACTGTTGGGGAAATTATCTTGCTTTAATTGCGATCACAAGAAACACTTTAAAGCGAGAACGAATCATTATCAGATCTAATGAGGACCTTGCAAGCAGTTTATCAGCAAAAAGGAGCCTTGTTTAATGTTTTAGAGACATGATTTCAATTTTTTTTCCTCGGAAACGTTTCCCGCCAAATGAATTTTGTTCGATGTTTAGATGCCGCTATGTCAAAATTTATCGGAAATGCGTGTTCACTTATTGTTGTAGGCGGAATTCGACCAACGAAAAACAAACTGTTGAATCAATTAGCTATTTTCCACACAACATATTACATGCCTTTCACAATCAATTAATTATAGCTCTGTTAGAATCATCAAAGTAGGCCTTCTCTTTGAAGGTTTAACGAAGGTATTTTCGGGGACCAACTTAGGAGAAAATTTGCTTTGGTATATCGGTACAAGCCTAGGACCATAAAATTCCCTCTTTTTTAGAAATCTTGTACGAAGCTCTTGTGCATGTAAGTTTGATTTGATCGCCTGCAAAAGTGATTTGCGTTAAGTAATTGTCAGTTAGGTGATATGCAGTCAGTTGCTCGACCTATTTCGACATAAGTTTTGCCTTGAACTGTTAATGACACTATTCAATGAATAGAGCAATTATTCTAATAACTGTCTCGAATTTTGTCTGAACTGAAACAAACGTGACCTGTTCAACAAAATACCTTGTGGAAGAGAAAGTCATTTAAAAAAGATTTTGTAATAAATAACTCGTTCAAATATTGTTCTTCATAAGCTGGCGTGTCTTTATAAAAAGCGTCCAGTTACTGACAGACATTTCCTGGTCCAAAACTACCGATTGTTCTCTCTTACAAGTCAAGTTCATCAGGACATCAAGCTGTGTCAACATCATCAATAAAAATGAATTTAACGCGATCGGTGAAAGATTTTAAGTCCAGTCGGGTTTTCTTGTGTAAACACGGGTACTCAAATTAAAGCGGCTAACTTAAAAAGCTTTAACAAAGTTGGGTGTGAAAAATACTTCAGATTTTCTGATGCATTTTCGACATAGCCGGTGTGAAACATTCCTACCTATACTGAGCTTCCCTTTTTTCTTTTTCTCTAAACTTTTGCTCAAAGGTCTTTCGTTCGACCGGAAACGACATCAAAATCTTTATTTAAAAGTAATTATTTTTCAATCCAGGAGAATAGTTATTATTGACAGTCAACTGTATCACTTGGAATAATTGAAAATTAGTGAAAAGGAGTAAGCATTGCTTTATTCCAAATCTTTCGTTTTTAAACTAATAGCCCCAAAGAATTTTGGCGTATGCAATTGTAATGACTTCAATCATTCAATTGATCGTTTTGTGACTTTGAACGTCAACCGTGCCCATTGTAAAGTCTTCCCTTCTTTCGCTCAAAAACAATTGAGGCTGCATCTTCTTTTTTACTTTATACGGATTAAAAGGGAGATTAAAGATTTCTCGCAACATTGAAAAATCGCTCCGGTTACGAATTGCTTATTCATCTGATAACGGCAATGTTGAATCTGGGATACCTGTGGGTTCCTTGCCCCAGGCCACCGAAACTGGTGTTACATGGTACGATCCAAGATGGCGGAAGGTACTATCCCAGTAGTAGATTTTGAAATTATGGGTTTAAATTCTGAAACACCTCCTTCTCACGATGAAGAATCGGTGAAAACACTAGCAGAGAATATCTACACAGCATTCAGTACGATCGGGTTTGTGTATTTAAAGAATCACGGAATATCGAATCAGGAGGTACGCTCTATCATTTGGCTGATCGCATCGCTGTAAAGTCGTTTTGCAACACTACAATTGTAGCACTGCACAGGTCGATACATGTTTACAACTGTTGAATTTCAGATTTCAGAAGTTCGTAAAGCTGGTGACGGGTTTTTCACCCTCCCTGTAGATGTAAAAAAGGAATATACCAGACCCACTGATGGGAGCAATTTCGGATGGGTATCACTCGGGAGAGAAAGGTGAGAGTGGTTCGAATCATTTCACCAACGTCGTGAGGGAATCTGTGGCGAGGGAGTGTTTATGAGTCAATTATGAGTCAATGAGTCAATGAGTCAATGAGTTAGTCCAGTTAATTAAACCATAAAATGAAAGCTAAAATTCCAGAGAGTGCCTAGGCCTAATCACTGAAACGAGGGCTTAGGCTCATTGACTCATTTGACTCATAAAACATGCGTTCTCGTGGCGAGGAGTTGGTCAGTAGCGAGGTGAACATAAAACAATCCAGAAACGTGCATAAAAGTGCTATTGTGGACAAGTCGATCTACTCAGCTGTTCTTTGCAGCCCCACCCCCTGGCAGCCGATGGGGTCATTATTTTGTAATAATAATAATAATGATGATGATGATGATGATGATGATGATGATGATGATGATAATAATAGTGTCTTGCTAATCGTTGTCACCAAATACATCACTGACACAGCTCAACAAGATTGAACCAAAAGCATACTATGGTGCCTCTGGCTGCCTTATATGGTCTATGCATGACTTCGGAGCACAGCTTACAGCCAGCTAGAATCAGCTGTATGCTGGTTTTTTGCTGAGGGAGGAAAACCGGAGAAAACCCGGAGAAAAACTGTGGAAGCAGAGTAGAGAACCAACACAAACTCAACCCACTTATGGTGTTGGGTCCGGGAATCGAACTTGGGTCGCATCGGTGGGAGGCAGGTGCTCTCAGCAGTGCACCAACCCTGCTACCTTTTTCATTGTCACCCCTGTGTTGCGCAGTAGAAAATTTGGCTAAGTCCGGGAATACCTGACCAGTTCTTTTTTTATGATTGGCATGTACTGTTAAATGCCTTGCTAGTGAGATTCTAGAATACCAGGCTACTATTTAAGTCTTGTAGTGGCATCCTTGAAGTGGCATCCTTGAAGAACGAGGCATATAACAGAGCTCATATGCAATTATTTGGATTCTTTAAGCAGTGCCTCTACAAGAAGACAAGAGCAGAGTGGTATTCTCAAAGCATTCCACAAATTCAATATGGCCAGGGCTCTGGCATAATATGTTATACAGTGGGCCCACAACACTCAGTTTTGGACTTGAATTCTAGACATTATTTGGAAGAAATGCCTTGTCTGCCAAGACAATGTAATGTAATGTTTTTTAAAGATAAGTTTTCTTGATTTTTCTACCTCTTAAAAAAATGATTGTGGCATCTCTTGATAACTGGCTATTGTTTTGGTACTGACAGTAGCAACTGTTACTTCTAATGTTTACAGGTAGTTCTATGTTTTTAGGTTGGGTATTAATTAAACCAATGACATTGTACCCTACAAGACATGCTATATGACCTGGAAATTGATTATTAAAGCCTACTAAATGGGGCATCAAGGGGAAGGACTTTTTCCAACTTTTTCAGAAGTTGATCTTTTCCTCAGTTTAAATCCATCTCGGCCTGGAGATTTGAAGGAAGCATTTAATGTGTGCGAGCTTTATGATGAAACAAAGGTTCGTACTGTTTTCTTTTGTACTGGTGCTTGTAGTTTCAAATGATTACAAGTAATAACAGTAGCTTAATGTTTAAGAAAAATCTTGGCTTTCTGTAAAAACATGTGATAAAAGCTATTTTAATGATGAAATGATATACGAAATGGATCATAATATGAACTGTGAGTATCTTAGCTACACTTAAAAGCTATTTCTTGCTTATTTGTTAGTTATATGGATATTTAATTCCAACGACCTTTAAAAACCTGATCAATTACCAAATGGATTTAATAATAATAACAACAACAACAACAACAACAACAATAATAATAATAATAATAATAATAATAATAATAATTTCTTTACAGAAATGGCCCGAACAAGAAGCTCCAGAGTTTAAGCATGTGGTCGCGTCATTTTTCAAGAGGTGTACATATCTGGCAAATAGAATTCTCTGTGTTATTGGAATAGGACTCAAGCTTAAGGTATTCAATTTCAACTGCTTTGCCATGAATGAGACACTGTATATCAACATTGAGGCCTGTAGGCAGGTTTTTTTTTGCAGAAGTGTGCGATGCAATGGGGAGACAGACCAATCAAGTGCCAGAGTTGAGCTCTGAGTACTCCCCCAGCAAATTTTGAAAATTAGGTTGTTTGAGACTGCATTTTGAAGGCAATAAAAGTTATGATATGAAAACAGGCAGCCAAAAGTGAACTTAAAAACATGGAAACTACCTACTCAAAAGTTTGAACTTCGAAATGGACTTTTTTCGGCGCAGAGACTACCGGTACTTTATGTGTGTATTTTACAGTTTAAGAGAATAATGCCACTATTTAAAAATAACAAAAATAGAAATAAAGTTGAAAATCTGTATTATTTACTGGGATTGCTGCAGAGTTACATATAAACTCATTTCCAGTCACCTGAGTACATTGAAGACTGTTGCCTTGTCCCAAGTGGAAGGTGATGTCCCGTTGCCTTGTAGTGGACAAGTGTAAAATCTCTGGTTTTGATCCCACAAAAAGAAATATCAGAACAAAATCCTTAAATCGAGACCTCATGGACAGAGCAATATAATGATATTAATACATTGTAATGAACTTTATTTATCAAGTGGCAAGTCTTCTAACGCTGGGCCACTAATAATTGGGGACATTGAACATAGGAATCAAATCAATAATAATTTATTTATTTACTAATTAAGCAATAGAGGACGTTTTCCATGTTTCCATAGCCTCATCTAAACACGAAGGGGAGTTGGGAGAATAGACAGTTATGCAAACCTGAGATGCAGTCAAGGGTTTGCATAACTGTCGAGAATTCTCCCAACTCCCCCTCATGTTTAGATGAAGCTATGGAAACATGGGAAAAAAGTCCTCTATTGCTTTTATAAAATATTCCTCAAAGATTCAACAAATGAAGGAAACTGCGGGTTTTTTGCTTCTTGATTGAAACAGATTTTCTTGATACATGCTCATATTTCCTACCAGCCAATCAAAACACGCATCTGACAATGCACATGTCACAGCCATGTTTCCACACTCTCATCTAAAACACAGCTATTGACGATTGAGTATGAGAGTGTGCGTGCTATCCTAATAATTATTATTTTTATAAAATGAAATCAAACACAAGCTACATGTATAATTATGAAACTTATGAATATCATGATGATCTTTTTGGTCACTATTCTAGGAAATGATGTTAATTCTTGGGGTTCTTGATTTGTAGTTTTCTCAATATTAGTGGAGCACTTGTGCTCGGCTAAATAACCTTGAGACTCAAATAAAGTGATTATTATTATTATTATTATTATTATTATTATTATTAATTTGTTAATTTTCTCACAGGACCCAAAGTGGCTCAGTCAAGTGCACAGTGGTATTGGAGGTCCAGAAAATGCCACTGCGTTACGACTGTTGTATTACCCACCTCTTCCTGAGAACTGGGATGTCAAACCCAATCAAGTGCGGTGTGGGGAGCATAGTGACTATGGCTCTATTACACTGCTGTTTCAAGATGATGTGGGTGGCTTAGAGGTGAGCACCATAATCTCTTTTCCCCTAAGCTTTTGCTGGTTTATACTGCCTACCTGAGCACTCCCCCCAGATTCCTGATACCTTCTTCTTAGTTCACTCTCTTGCCCCTCCACACAAAAGCCTTCTTTCTGTCCCCACCCTTGCTCCCTTTTTTCCATTCCATTTGTTTCTAGGTCCCACCCCGCCCCTTTTCAGTTGGTCCCTTCATTATGGATGGATCACAATACAATAATGAGACGCCACTACCGTATTCTATTGGGGGCATTGCTTTGCAGCTCCGCCCAATATGAGATTACATTTTTTCCAACTGCCGATATATCATAGTGCAGTACTGGCATCTCAAAATTGCAATAATTGGTTTATAATGATGATATGAGGTTATGATGTCACTGCAGGTTCTTCCTGTAAATGGAGAGTACACACCAGCTAAACCTATTGCTGGAACGGTGTTGGTCAATATTGGAGATCTCATGCAAAGATGGACAGCTGATAAACTGATATCTACGGTAAGAGGCTATTACCTGTAGTCACAGTTCATCCTGTTGTAAACAACAATCAAAATTGGGAAGTACTGTCAGTACCTATCCATGGTAAAAAAACTATATACCGAGCAAGGGCCTCCATTGGCAAAAAATTGTACAAATCAAGCAGTGCTAGAGAAGGTTCTCTGGCTCTATCAATATTACTTATTTCCCATACATTCATGGGGTATACAGTTGAACCTTCTGTAAGCGACCTCCCAAAATTTCAAGCCCAGGTGGTTGCTTACGAGAGGTTAAGTCTGCTACGAGCCTGGAAGGCCCATCAGGCCGGCGCTTATCTCCGGTTTCTGTAGCATGAAGCGACTAGGAGTATTTACACTCCCCCCTGGATGGGATGCTAGTCCATCGCAGGGTTACCTCCAGCATTAAATTCGCCGGTACCCATTTATACACCTGGGTGGAGAGAGGCACCGTGAGAGTAAAGTGTCTTGCCCAAGAACACAACACAATGTCCCCGGCCAGGACCCGAACCCTGACCACTCGATCCGGAGTCAAGCGCACTAACCATGAGGCCACCGCGCCTCCCACTTACGAGAGCTTAGACCATATTAAGTCAAAATTTTGCCTTATTAGCATGTGGTAACTGCAGAGAGTTACCCCATCCGCCAATGCCCATCTAAACCCATGTAACAACTTTTAGAAGTCACAAAAATCTTTATTCCCATGTGAATACACAATTTATGGAGATAACAAGATATCAATACCTTGGCTGAAATAAAAAATCAAAATTAGGGAATGATTGTTGACTGCCCTGAATCAGTATTGTACTTCGATTTTCAAACTGTGGTTCCGCTAAACTGATGACTGTTCTTGGGAGAACGGTCAGTCAGGAAATCAGCTATAATTTTCTGTAGTTTTAGAACATTTAAGACTGATAGAATACAGTGTAGGTGCATTTTTCCTTTAAATTTTTAATTATTTGTTTTATTCATGTAAAAAGTCAATTTCCAGAAAAAATCTGGTGCTTCCCATTGACAAATTTCCCCCTCTTGTACTGCCCAGGAATGTGATAATGTTACGAAGCCTTATTATCCATTCCCACTCTATTGCCTGTCAAGTGGTCGCTAACGGGAGATTAAAAACAAAAATAAAACAAAAAACTGTTAGCTCTAATAGTGGTTGTGGTTGCTTATGAGAGATGGTCGCTTACCAGAGGTTCTAAACAGTGATTTTACTTGGAAATGTTTGATATTTTTGAAAAGTGGTTGCAATCGGGGGTTCGAATGTAGTAAGTTTCCTTTTTTTCTCATGGATGACCTGGTCATGCCATGAGGTTTAGGAGGCACTTGATCACTCACTCCATTCCAATTAATCTTAAAATTATTGCATTTTAGAAGCACAGAGTTCTTATTCCAAAGGAGGACTTGAAGCAGAGAATTGTGCGGCGATCATTAGCATTTTTTGTCCATCCGGATGATATGGTTATAATTGAATGTCTTGATGGATCAAACAAATATCCTGCAATCACATCCATGGGATATCTTCAACAAAGATTTGCTGTGACATACTGAAATAGTGACTTGATCATATCACAAAAGTAAAACTTTTATGACTGTTTCATTTGCAATCTGAACTCATTCATGAGCAGTACCAAGTTGTTTAAATGATGGATTGCACTATTCACCAGGGCCCGGTTGTTTGAAGACCGTTTAACCTAATCCAGGATTAGTTTAAACTTTTGTTTCATGTTTTCAACTTTTTGGTGAAAGTTTCTTTCGCTTATTTTTGTTTTTCAAGGTTAACTTCTTCTAATGTAAAACTTTGCCGCATATCAGTGTTGAACAGCATTTAGCAGTAGAGAAATTATAAAAACTCCTTGGTTAATTTTTAA
>NC_090887.1:562500-577500 GCF_036669925.1 Montipora capricornis
AACAATATTAATTTTCATCTTACGCCCGGCTTTTTGCTTGTTGAAACTCTTTCTTGACTCTAATCTGAGGGAAACAAGAAAATCTAAAACAGACTGAGATATTCAATCTCAGGCTCGAGCCATACAAAGTTTGGCCTTCAGTAAGAGTTAAAATATTTGCAAAGTGTCACCTTTGAAGCTTTGCTCATGTTTAACCCCTTTAACTCCCAGTAGCCCCTCACAGATTATACTCTGTCTAACGCAAGATGGGGGGCCCCCTTGGGCCTTAAAGGGTTAAGAAAGTAATCAAGGCCTAAATTAATGAATGAAGACATACATTGCAAGGTTGCACTGTTGCCTAAGAAATTATATCCCCAAGATAGCATACATGTACATGTAGCTGGCTTTGATTTAACCCTTTTTCTCTTAAAGGGTCATACTTACAGATTTTACTCCTGTTTAACACAGGACGATTTTACTCCTAAATGGGGGCCACTCCAGAGGTAAGGGTTAAACAGTTTACCTCAAGGTTTATAGGTTCTTGTCTAGTTTAGTATGAAAAATTAGTACGAAAAATAAAGATACCAGAGAGTTGATCACTCTCCTCTTTTGCAAAATATTACACTAATCATGTTTAAAATGCCCCAGTGATTTTTCAGTAGTGTAGCAGCTCTCACAACTGTTATGATAATCATCAATCGACGATCCGGACCACGTGCAAAGTCTCATGTAGTTTTTGAAGGCCCGAATGCTATTAAAGTTGTTTTGTTGTGTTTAGAAGTTTTTGCACTCTGCTCGGCGTCCTACGTCGATCGTAACATGGTGTCAGAAGTTTGAGGATCACTTCATAGCTTCAAAGTCAGTATTTTGTTTGTCTGTGAAGTCTATAGTTTGCGTTTGAGTGGGCATTTCACAGACTGATTTCTGTACATTGCATCAACATGGCAGCTATCAGCACTACAGCAAAGATTCCTTCTCCAGTCAATCTTTCTGATTGTTTGCATCAAGGGGAAAATTGGAAATTGTTTCGTTCGTTGTGAAACGAAGTTTTATGAGTTAGCAGCTGGTATTCACAAGATCACAAGAAGTTCGGGTGGTTTCGCTGTTAAATGTTATCCGCAAAGAAAGGATGGAAGAGTTAGAGGATCGACCAGGTACTCCAAAAGTTGTGTATCGGCGTGAAACGAGACTCATGAAAGGTATGTTTTCTTTCAACGTGAACAGTTGTTGGATGAACCACTTGATAGTTACATAACTTCATTGATGAAGCTCTTGGAGACCTGGTTTCGGCACGCTGTGTGAATCTTGTGTTCGCAACCGACGGATTCTTGGTGTGAAGGATGACCGAGTTCGTGAAGAGCTTCCTGGAAAGTGGGACATCAACTTAGATAAAGCCATTGAAACAATCAAGGCAAGTCAAGTAACTCACTCTAGAGCGAGTGAGATCTCAGAAAAATTTGCAGCATCCGAAGAAATAAATGCAGTGAGGCACAAGTTGAAATGTCCTTTAAAGGGCAAGCGCCGGAAATCCCCGTCTTGCAAGTCTCTCTCTCCTAACAAGAGTCCCACAAAGTCTAAAAAAGTGTTTGTTTTGTGGTGGTATACATGCAATGAAATTGTGCTCCACTTCAGGTCAAATATGTAGGAAGTGTAGTAAAGATGGACACTTTGCTGTCAAATGTCGTGTTAAGTCTCAAGAGTAACTGTATGATAATCGTCACATGACCCAGACCACGTGCAAAGTCTCGTGTAGTTTTTGAAGGACCAAACGCCATTAAAGTTGTTTTGTCGTGTTTAGAAACTTGACTTTGCACTCTGCTCAGTGTCCTACGTAGATCGTAACAATAACCTGCTATTGTTTGGTATTGTAAGCAGCTTCTACAGTTTTTAATTTCAATTGTTTAGTCTTTTGATTTTGGCTAGGATGGCGAGCCAATCACAATATTATACGTAATGAGAGCTGCTACATCATCTGATTTTTTAAAACAATAACTGATTCTCCTTTTTTCCAAAGTTTGAACAGGCCAACCTTTGATGTTAAGCAGGATAAGGTTTATTTAGTAGTCAGTTTAACTGACTAGTAAGGCCGCTAGAATCAGGGCTGGATCCAGGAGTGAATGATGTCAAACTTGGTGGCTTAACATCAAGTATTATAAATGACCTTAATAATCATTAAGTGTGCATTGCCAAACATAAGAGTACCTCAAAGCCGGACACTTCAGTCGTGTAGTTGTGTGTAGTAAATCAGCTACACGCACAGACTGGATTCTACGACATCATTTTTCTCTTCAATCCAGCACCCCTTGAATCTTAAATTTGTGGAAAATGTTTTGGAATTTGAAACAAATTACTTTTTGGATCAAAGCGGCACTTCAAAGGACACATTCTCCATGGACTATGCACCAACAAAATGTAATATGATTCTAACAGCATTCATGCCTTTGTGATGATTAGAGGTTTCAACAAAATTTGAACTTACTTGGCAGCAAGTTTGATTACATGCAGTAACCAACTGTTGTCATTCTCAAAATGAACTTCAATCAATTTAATTCAATTAAATTTTGTATAATTAATCAAATGATTTCGAGTGCAATTTGGAATAAATAAGCATGAGTAAATGTTTTCAAAGATGCACAGGCGAGTGCAATTTGTAATCTTTGAAAAAAATACTTGTAAGTGCTTAATTTATTCCAAGTTGCACAAGAAAATCATGTGATTACTTCTTAATAATATACATGAAAATTTTTCCAGATGGTTAAGCAGAAGCAAGGCTTTTGTATCACACAATCACAGCACAATTGCCCCATCCACGGCTCACATTTGATTGGTTATTGACACAAAAATTTCACCTTTAATACACTAATTTGAACTTTCTGTGCGCTGTTTGGAATTGAAATTTTTGCATGTATATTATTAACGGGGAAAAGATGCTGCCTTCTCTAAATGAAGTACCTGACGCAGTTTTGGTTGGTTGTCAACACTTATTGCAACCACAGGATTATATCACTTACTTTCAGAAAGAACTTTAAGATAATTTTAAGGCACATGCATGAAATAGGCATACATTTCAATCAGATGAAATGAATTAAATAAACAATCCTTGTTCTTACCCAGGCAATTTACTTATTTCACACAACTAATTCATAAATTATTGTCTGAGTAAGTGATAGCAATATCCATTCATTTCATAAACATGTTAATTTAGCATTTCTTTACATGTATGTTGGGTTCAGACTGCAACCATTAAAAGCTTCGGATCATGCTTAAATGGAAAAACCTTTTAATCCAATAATGAGTAATGGTCAGACTTTTCAATTTTGTTATCTAATTCATTGCTATGCTTCTGATTAATTTCTTTTTTTGATTAAAATCTCTTGCTGAAGCTTAATAATTTTGTAAAATATCTAAAAATCCCTTGCCAACTTTCCACATTATTTTTATCATCTTTTAAATGTATTGCAATGTCATGAAATTTTCAAACTTAAATTTCAATGTCAGTTGTAGCTATAGTGGGATGAACGACCACAAGTGTCAAAATTATTTCCAAGTACACACTTTCTCTGTGAGAAATCAATATTATTATCACTAGAATAAACTACATTATAGTCTGCTACGCACAACTTTGCATACCAAGACTGTGCCATGTAACTCATCCACAGTTGGAAGTCACTAAAATGGCAAACCATATTCACATATGGTAGTAAAATCTCAACAATGAAGTCTGCATCATGTTGGACCAATGCTGATTTCTACCATTTTAGAATGTTTGGGCCTTTCGGGATGCCTGGCTTCCAGGTAAATTCTGGTGCTCTGATGTCGATCTATGACTCTGTTTTACCTTTGACGTCTAAATGCAAATAAGCAATTAAGGCAGTAATGAACATCTGAAACTGGCAAAAATAGAAGACTGCAAGCTATAGGCTCAGTGGTTAGGGCGCAAAATTTGTATGCAGATTCCTGCCCACTCGTCTGATTTGTCTTTGGTCATCTTGAATTCAAGACAAATAGTTGTTTGCAATCAGTTGTGAATTTTCAGCATGTTATGATGTCATTTACCTGCTTATTATTTTAAAGCACACATGGGAACCAACATGTATCAAGGGAAAAGAATGCTTTCTGGATCAATTTGGAATTTAGCAGTATTGGTTTTTCTGGAGAGGGGAAAACCAGAGTGCCCAGAGGAAAAATTCTTGGAGCATGGAGAGAACCAACAACAAACTCAACCCAAATAATTATGACGCCAAGACCAGAATCAAATCCAGGCCACATTAGTGGGAGGTGAGTGCTCTCACTAACTGTGCAACACCTGTTCCCCTGCTCCTTAACGTGAAATATAAGACACACAACAATATAATTAGAATTCCCTGGACAGCGTAAAACATAACTTGAAAACTTGCAAGTTAATTATATAGACCCTTGAGATGTCTAATAAAGGCAAGATACAGTCTGAAATAAACTTGTACAACAACTAGACATGGCTGCCCAGGTCATTCCCATTTCTTTGTGAACAGTGTGTTGTGTGTAGCCCACTGACTGGAAGGAGGGGCAAAAATGATAATAACAACAATAACAATAACAATAATAATAATAATAATAATAATAATAATAATAAAAACAAAAGCCAATAAAAGAAAATATGCCCTCCAGAAAAACAAAATGGTCTAATTTCATGCCCAAAAACGTCAACTTACTTGTGAAGATGTAATGCACAAAACATCCTCAACAGGAAATAATTTGCCATAGTTGTGTGGACAGGAGAAATAATGAATCCCATTCACAATTCCATTGTGATTACCAACTAAAATGAAAATGCAGGGAGTTATGCACTCAACAGAAATATCATTGGCAACGCTTTTAAACTGATGTAGTCAGCACTTTCAGATGTTAATATTAGGCCTTAACACTAAGGCTTGGATAATGCATGTTTAAGCCAAAGGGTTTAGCATTTTTGTAAAGGTTTGGGTTGTTTCAGTTGTGGTAAAACAATGACCTGCATCTGCATTTAACACCCTCCATGTCTATAAGACACAACTGCTCGAGTATTGTCTAGAAAAGTGTGCGGAGTTTGCTACTGTTCTTGTGTTTTAGCTTCTCCCAACCATCATGACAGCCTTGATTAATTTGGATGTTGAAAAAGGAGACGGTAAATGATAACCTGCCATTAAAAAAATGAAGAGATGTATTTTTTCCCGCCAGGAGTACTCAGATTTTTTCCTGCAAATTCCTGACTTCATGGATTCGCCCTGACGAAGGGCTAACGCTCGAAACGTCAGCTTTTAGAATCTCTGTACGGTGGCCAATTTACATTATCAACTCCGTTGATAAAACCAAATTTTGTATACTACCGGTACTTCCCCACCGACGCAGCACAACAGTTTCTTTAGAAACTACCCCCTTCATTCATGGAAACAATACATCTTTTCTAAATTGTAATCTTTTGCCATTTCACTACATAACAATAATGTAAGTGCTTGTTATTTGTATATTTACAGTAGTACTCTTTTCGATTTTGGATTTTCAGATAGGTTATCACATTAAACTTTGTGACAAATTAATTCAACAGGGCCCAGTTGTTCAAAAGCGAATTAACAAAAGAAACTTGTAAACTCAGACCATGAAACCATCTCCAACATGCAGTAGCCAACTCGAAAGCTTCAGATCGTTTGGCCATTGTACACCCATTTTTTTTCTCAATTTCCTTCTTGAAATAAGAATCCTTTATTCATTCACTAATCCGCAATTAAATAACGACCAAGGTTTAAGTTTTGCCTGTCAAAAAAACCTTTTAGAATCTAATTTACGCTGAAGGAATTAAAGCAGAGCTAGTCTACTACATGTATGTACCCCTAAATGGAAGGCTAAGATTTTTGTCTGAACATTTTTTGATTGGTAAAAAAACAGAAAGAAAATTTTCTATTAACTCCGAATTAGCTACATCACTGAACAACTGGGCCCAGAAAGATATTTGTCATTAGTTTTTCCCAGCATGGAGTTTATACCTTCATTTTAAAAACTAAAGAATTATTATTGTTAGGCTTCCACATTTGATGAATCACAAGATGAAAATGAAATAGAATTTTACCTGGTGAGTCCAGATGAAGACCAACATACTGCTGCTTTTTCCCAACAATTGAACCAATGTACTTTACAACACCTGAAATACAGTCAACCACACAAGCACATAGCTATCAGGTGAAGTGAAACGTAGATAGGGACAGGTACCCACGACCTGACGGTAGCCTCGCAGCTCCTACAAGGTCTCACCTGATTGGAGACCACCCTTGAGGTTTAACAAAAGAACAAATAACAGAGACAATGGACCCTAGAGGATAGAGTTGCAGCCCTTTTGTTTTAGGCCTAGGGTCCATTGTTTCTGTTATTTGTTGTTTTGTTAAACCTCAAGGGTGGTCTCCAATCAGGTGAGACCTTGTAAGAGCTGCGAGGTGACCCCAACCTGACGCACACACAGGTTTTTAATCAGTCCAGCAATACAAGAGTGACATATGGAGATGCCAACTACTCTATCAGCCACAGCTACTTACAATAGATGATTCAAACTTATTGCCGTTCCTACTGTTAACTCTGAGTTTGTGTTATAATAATTATTATTGAAACTCACTTTTTTGTTGTTGGTTGTTATATTTAAATTTATTATCACTGTGTAAATAGGTATACGAAGTTGAAACAAAGTGACTTGACTTGACTAAGCAAACACATAATTATGACAGGATGCATGCTCCTAATTATGTGTATGGGATCATGATGGAGGAAGTTATATAATTCTTTTGACTGGTATAAAAAAGGGTTACAAGGTAAAATGCAACAGCAGTGAAGGTCAACTTAGACCACACCACATCACCAGGCTTACGATGATATCTGAAGCACAATATTAAAAACAACTACATTGTTAAGGCCTCACAAAGCAATCTGGGCAGTCCTTAACCCTTTGATGCCTAAACCGGCTAGACTTAGAATTTTACTCTGTCTAACACCAGATGATTTTACTAGTCAATGGGCAACCCCCAGGAGTCAATGGGTTAAACAGACTAGTGTCCTAAACTCAGAGCACAAAAGCTGAGCCTCACCTGAGAGATGGCCTTTAACAACAACATGATCACCAACACATGGCAAAATCTCTGACCTTTTATTGAACAAAACAAAAATCATGACTGATTGACTCACAACAAAAATGCATGAAAAGGTAAGAAATGTTTTTGAGGAACAACATCGCATCTTCATCACGTTTTTTGGATTATGCTCAGATTTTTTTGCACATATTTCGTACTTCCAAACTTTTAGAGTCTATGGAATTTAATAAAACAATTCCATTCACACTAGTCTTGTTGGATATAAGACTGGCTATAGCCAACTCCTTTGGGATTAAAAGCACACAAACAAGTTCCACAAACTAACACATTAAACATGTATCTATAAGTTTTAAACTTAGTTAAGGAGAACTCCTTTTAGCCTGGATATCGCAGCATTTTGCAATCAGGAATGTTTAAAAAAATGGCAAATTTGGGTCCCTCAAATCTCAGAATAAACAGAAAATCATCATTAACATCAATGCAAAATTATTTTCTAAAATTCTTATTTTCTAAAATCCCTATTAGAAACTACTCCACACATAAAAGTGCCTATAACCCCAAAATTTGTGGGGGGCTGTAAAAAATCTTTGTACGCACTGAGCAAGACTCTGCAAATTTTTTTTTCATTTGGTTGAAACCACGTTTTTTGAGAATTTTCAAAGTAGGCAAAAAAACGCCCCCGTTTAAAATATTATAAAGTGAAAAAACTATCAAATTGGGTCTGGGTCGAGCATGATTCGTGATGTCATACCAGGATTTCTCTTGTGAGCGCAGTGATCAACAAATTGCTCTACGAAAATGCCCGACGCCTGTGTTGTTTTCGGGTGTTTACAACAACACTCCAAATCAGGTATTGGACTTCATCCGATACCTTTTCATGGAGAAGAACACCCGCAGGCCACAGAAAAGAAAGAGAACAAAAAAAGTGGGTTGGCTTTTTTAAACTGAAGCGGGCACATTGGACGCCCACCAAATACTCTGCTGTGTGTTTGAAGCACTTCTGATGTAACTCAGACAATCCTCAAGGAAGATTGCGAAAAGATGAAGTTGGAGTTTGTGTCTTTCCAACTGTCCATACTCCAGCAGTAAAGTCTGTAGGAGAGAGTGTAAAACCAGGTAAAAGTGAGCAAAGCAAGAGGAAGGTGAGAAAATTATTGTTGAGAGAACTCCCTCTTATTTGATGAATGTTTCTTTTGTACACGTCCTTCATATGAAACATTCAGCTTACCAGATAATATCTCCTTCTAGATGAGCATATTTCTCAAAGTACAATCCCCGTTTTTGTCTTAAGTTCTTAGAGGAATAAAGATGCTTTCAAAAGTCCCGATGTTCTTGTCAACATGTAACCCAAGAGAAAATGCCAGAGGAATAAGAGTACTGCAGTAGAACGTCCTACAACAACGGAAGAAACACCACAAGTTAATGTCAAGGAGTCAAAGATGGTGTCCAAGATGAGGCAGGAAACTTGGAATGAACCGCTGAGGAAACTCTGTGAATGTGAAAGTGAAAGTGCCAAGTAACCAAGATCAGATTGGTGTATCCTGGAATGATGTGTCTAGCCTCAGTCTTCACTTCACTCAGTCATGCAGGGAAGGAAAAAATTGAAAAGTCATAAAAAAATGAGGTTTCAACCAAATGGAAAAAGTTTTGCAGAATATTACCCACTGAAACAAAGATTTTTTCCAGACAAAAATTCTTTTTTGAGGTTATAGGCACTTTAAAGCAAAACTCTTTGTGTATAGATGACACCATGTGTGCAGGTCATTAGCCCTTGGATGGACTTACTGTTTTGGAGATTTTTTGTCCGTTGAGTGTCTTAGATCACACAATACCCTCCCACTTTCTCTTGTACAGCCTGGGCACTTGCAAGATGAGTACATATCAACTGGTCTAATGGGCTGTCGCTGTCAAACAAAGAACATTTTTGAAGTTGACAATAAGGCCTTAGACCCATTATACATGTAGTCCAGTCCAGAGGACACCGAACCATTTATAATGTGCAATAAATTATTATTGTTGTTGAATGCAACAAGAGCTTACTGGAACTACTTTCACTGGAGATGATAAAGGTCTGTATGCTTTTCTTCGTTTTAAGTGCTGGCATCTGTTAAAAAGAAACATTCAAATTAGAAACAATAATAATATTTAAAGGACTCACAGGTAAAAAAACTGGGATTGAGCAAGACACTAAACAGTTAAAAACATTGCTTTTACCCTAACCGAAGTCTTAAGACCAGAAGCTTGGTTGAAAAAGTGGCGTGAAAACATTGAACCAATCACTGAGTGAAGTAATGCAAAACCAAAGCAATTCGCTAATTACTTTTGACACAATTGAAATCCGCTCTATGCAGGGGCAACATTATAATTCTGGTTAATGTCACTGTTCCTTGGTATCAACATAATAAGCTTTTAAACATGTAACGCAAGGCGCAATAGGATGAGACAACAGACGCATTGGTGTTTTTTGAGGGGAACACTGCCTTGTGGCTGGCTAGCCTGATAGGGCAGTAAAATCTCAATTAATTGAAGATAATACAGTAGTAATAATTAATACCTCCAATACTACATTGTGATTCTAAAAACTTACGTTTTTGATTTGCTATTTAACATTTGACCAGAATGTTTTGCTTGAGGCAACTGAGGAAGTTCAACTTCTCTGCTTACATGTACAGATGCCTGGAGAAAGAAAATGCAAAATAAAGAAAGAAATAAAACTTATCATTGCAGGAATGTATTCATTTTTAAAGCTGATATAGCCATGACATTGTCACTTTATATGTTTCTGAATGTGGAATACTTCTACAAAGTGAAAATCTGCTTTTGCAATACATCTACATTATATTAGTTATCTGGCCATTTAAAATGAAAGCGAGGTTGCAGCTGACTTTGTTCTGATAAGTAACAGACCTCCCTGCTTGTGTTATGTTAATGACATTGTTCTCGTGCTAATTAGTTGGAATTTACATAAGAAAAGGTTTTTATCAGAGCAAGGTCAACTCTAGCCTCGCTTTCATTCATAGACCAGGTAAGTAAGCACACAACTGTAAAATGGTCTATTGTATAAAATAAGCCACTTCAAAAATACCATTATACCATTTTAAGTCTGAAGAGAAACAGGAAACAATGCTTATGCAAAATTCAGTAGGGCAAACAAAGAGTATTATGGTATTTTTGAAAGTGGCCTCCTTGATACAAGATGAAAATTAACAGGTTAAGGTGGCCCAACACAGTTTTCACATGCGCTCTTGCTAACGTAATGTAGCACATGCAAGGATTGCAAAAAAAATAAACATGGCTTCAATACAGCAATCATTTTATTTGCTCAATACTTCCGCTATCTCTCCTGTTTTTCCTCATAATTATTTGAACAAAGTGTTTTGATGGTTTTAGTCTTTAATAAGAAATGTATGTTGTTTCTCTGAAATACGCCTATTTCTCAAGAACCACTCATTAGAATTGAATGAAATTTGGCAAGAAAATAAGTAACTAGAATATTGAAAAAAACTTGAACTTTTACAGAGGAAATTCTAGGATAATTAAAGATCTCTCTGCCAAATTATTATTAAAATAGTGTTAACTTGTGAGCATTGTTACAAGCTTGATTGTTGCATGCCAATTATAAAGAAAATCTAATATCCAGATTTTCTGCAAATAAACAAAACCGATTTTAAAGGCCTGTTTATATTTATTCATGTTGCCATGGCAACGGTGGATACGTCAGCTTAACTATCAAAAAACCGAAGTTTGTGTTCTAAACTTGCTTGCTACCATTTTTGGCAACCAAAGGATCAAGGGTTTTCGAGAAAAAGGTAGGTACATAGGTACCAAAAACTGTGTTCAGCAACCTTAAATTGCAGTCCACCAGCTTAAACATTGAGGAAAGAAAAAGAACAAAAGGTAAAAAAAAAACGACACCTGGAATTTTGTAAAACAAAAACTCACTTTTTGTTTCTCTGCTGTTGATTCTGGCAAACTACAAACAGAAATACTGTAAGTTATTACTTTAACAAAACATAACATAACATATCGTTGCTCCAATTAGCATGAATGCTGTGGAGTTGGTCACTCGAATCGGAGGTTGGGCCAGCTTTCGAATGCTCTTTTTTCATGCATAAGAGCTTGCAGTGCAACAGGGTCATTGTCATATTCGTTTCCAAGTTTCTTCTACAAGTCCCAGTGGCATGGTCCATGGGATGTTGCAAATAACATTTTTTGAGGAGCATCGCTTTCCATACAGATACAATGTCCAATCCAATGCAAGTTTTGTCGTTTTATGTAGTTTTTCAGTGGCTTGGTACATGTCAGTTTGTAGATTTCTTTGTCTGAGTTTGTTTCACAAAAAAGCAACATTGCTACTATATGAAACAATAAAATTCTTGGTATTTTAATTTTATTGTTCCCTTTCACCTCAGCTAAGGAGGCACAAAAATATGACATGAAATAATTATTAAGACAGGGCAAAGTAAATGTGAAACAGGTTTTGCTAAAAGGTGGCCCACAGCCCACTTGATTCGCAGCCCCACAGCCCAGAGAGTGTATAAATTCTTTTTAAATGAATGCCCTCTTCAAGATGATGTATATGCACTGTGACGGACTGGTAACTACCAAAATAACAATCCAGGTAACCTTATTTTGCTTAATATGGGGTTAGGAGGTGTGGCAAAAAAATGCTACTTTTGGCAGTCAGTTGTTGGTAGTTTAGTGGTAAAGTTCCCGCACGGAAAGCCGACTCCCCAGGTTCAACCCTTCTTTCTCCCATTTCTTTTTCATAAGTGTGTGATTTATAGTTTTACACGCGGTATACAACAGTGTATGCTCAGATGTGCCTCAGCATGCTAGTGTGGTCGACTGTAGTCTAAATTGGACAACGATGAGTTTTGATTAGCTTGTAATTTCAATCACTTCAGTCCTCTGCATTGCCTGAAGCTGTTGCTTTTTTCTCGGAGAAAAACGTTTAATCAGCTACATATACAAGCTTGTACATATAAATAAAATATTATTATACTTAAGAGTTTTTTTCTACACTACTTTATTTTTTAGTTAGAGTTGAGACATTTTGAACTGAAATCAAATTTAACCTGTAACATCAAAATTCTACAACACAGTAACTTAGTAATGGTAACTTACACTTCATTTTCTTTACTTTGGACGTCAATATTTTTACTTAAAGGCATTGGGGCTTTTGAAACAACCGTTTGAGCATCAGAAGTGATCTGAAAAGAAATTCAGTAATTCCTTTTTGTCATTTTAATACTACTGTAATTGCAACATTTGGAAACATCATTCAGTGTTGAATACACAGCGGGCAAAAAATGAAGCCTTGTCCTGAGCCAATGCCTACAATAAAATAATATTATAGTGATTGAAATTTCATTTCCCTTAGTTGATGGTTTCCTCTTTAGGTGTATCAATGCAGTAGTCATTTAGTCATTACTTTGTTTGAAGGAACAAAGTAGAGGATTTGGCTCTGACTCTTCTCTTTGTAAACTTTTTTCAGGGGGGGGGGGGGGTCAATTATGTCTGGTAGAGAAACTTGTCCCTGTGAGATGGACTAGCATCCCATCCAGGGGGGAGTAGAAATACTCCTAGTCACAAGTTAATCAGCTTTCTTATGATTTGGTAACACATCCTACTGGGCTAATAATACATAATTTTATAATACTTATTCTTCTGGTATTGTTAAGAAAACGTACCGGTAATAAATATCTTTAAATATCATAATAGAAACAAGTAAAGCAACTGCTTACTGGTTTTGATTGGAATCAATGCCATTTTTTATTTTATTTTATTTGGAATTTATTTACCCATGGAACACCTTAAGAGTTCTCAGGAGCTTGTTCAATATGTGTCTGTGCATTCCGGATCGAATTGGAATTTGGCAGTGTTGGTTTTTGAGGAGAGGGGAAAACCGGAGTACCCAGAGAAAAACCTCTCGGAGCAAGGAGAGAACCAACAACAAACTCAACCCACATGATGCCAGTACTGGGAATCGAACCCGGGCCACATTGGTAGGAGGCGAGTGCTCTCACCACTGCCCCACCCTGCTCCCCTCCCATGGTTGTGAACAACCATTCTATGATGACGGTCCCCTATACCACCCCTTCATAAAACTCAATCACATAAAAATATTTGGACTTTAGGCAATGGAATTGAACTGGATATTGATCAAGATACTGTAACATAAAAAACACTGAAATACTGTGAACTTTAAAGGAAATTGGCTGAAAATGTTTCGAATAAAGTGTAAGCTATCCATAGTCTCCAGTTTTCTTTTGAATGCCCTGCACCTAAGTGACAATATTGTAGTTCACATTATCGCTTATTTACATTGCAAAGCATAGGAGACAATGAAGCTACATGGTACACTGTAGAGTGCCGGAGTAAAAGTCTGGAGTTTCCTGGTTCAAGTCATGCTCTGACTCTCAGCTGTATTTTTTTTCTGGGTAAAGACTAGTTTACTTGCTTGACACTGCTCTTAAAGGGGACATACATGTTGTAACTTTTGAGAGGACCTAGAGGTTGTTAACTGATTCGTATATGTAATAATCACATGGGTCAGAGGGCAACTAAGGATTAATTTCACGCATATTTTCAAAGTTTTCACAAAATTTGGAAAAGTTTGAAAATACAAGTGAAATTAATCCTCTATTGCACGAGAACACATTGCAATTACATGTTTATCACATAAAGGGCAAAATTATTGAGGGCGCCTGTTCAGTGCCTTGACAATTAAATGACAATCAACAAGTTCCCATTTAGTTAAAGTTCAATTCAATAAATTGTTACTGTCAACAGAAATAGCACTAATGTAGTTTATAATTATGAGGACCAAAAAGAGTCTCTTGTAACTGGATAAGCAACTGTTAACCAATCAGGATCAAGTAATCATGCCCTCTTGATTACCAAAAGTGCCTTTGTGATTAAGGAAAAATGCATTCCATCTCAGCCAATCAGCATTATCAGTAATTTTGCCGCCGGTAAACACCTAAAGCACCCCCAACTAACGAGTCTCACTGCATGGGGAAATGTTAAACAGGAAACTGGTTGGCCTCCTGCCAGTTGGAATGCTTAAACCCACTATGTTTATTTTCATTCTTGGCCCTCAAATGTTCTAAAAAGCCTATTAAGGGGTTAGGAGAGGTCAACAGGGTGTATCTCCTTATTTTTCTCAAATTTATTTACAAGTCACGTACATGCACTTCCCAGTAGTGTTGGGAATCAGCAGAGATATCATAACCTATCATTGGAAATAATTGGATTGACGCATCTGATTGATCACTGATTATAATAATTGGAAAAATAATCACAACAAAAACCCTGTGCTTAGGACTTAGAGTGATTTTAATATTAATATGTTGAACATTAACATTGGTTTACATAATGATAAACAGTAGCATGGACAAATACTAATTTAGGTTCTGGAATACTGTGCAAAAGCACAAATAAGGTAATTGTTTTTGCTCATTATTTGAACAAAACACAAAATGGAGCCCAGGTCGTGAGCTGTGTTTTGAAACAAAACAAAACAAAAAGGAATGAAACTAATGAGAAAAAGGGGCTTCAGTGGATTTTAGCTGCTGTTATAAATTCCAAAAAGACAACACACAAGTTTTATATCTCTCTTACGTGTCACCAATATTTTTCTAAAATTTTCTACAATAATTGATTGTGTGTGATCCACAAATGATTGTGGCATTGCTTAATTTTAACCCTTTAACGTCCAAACCGGCCTAAACCAGCCAGACTTAATATTTTACTCTGTCTAACCCCAGACGATTTTACTCGTCAATGGGGAACCCCTGGGAGTCCATGGGTTAAAATCTTCAATCATTATAATCAATGATCAGGACACCACTAATTCCTAGACAATACTTACTTGAGGTAAAACTTCTTTCTGCTGTAAAGACTGTAACACTACTTTATGCTGTAGAGT
>NC_090887.1:587500-602500 GCF_036669925.1 Montipora capricornis
AAAGGAACCTGCTCACTGTGTAATATAAAGAACATCTGCATTTGCTTATAAGGTGATTGCATCATACTGAAGTTACAGTAAAGTAATTGTTGGCAGAGGGGAGTAGTGCATGTTAATTTCTAGGATAAAGACTTGATCTCCAGCCTAAAGGACCAAATTTACTGGCAAAGTCAAAAAGTATTCAAGGGTGAAATTCATAAAGCAGATGACAAACTTAACCTTGCGACTTAATTAAGTTTCCCTCAAGAAAGGGCAAACAAAGGTACAAAGTAAAAAAAAAATCCATAGCAAAGAAATAAGATACACTGTATTAAGCCCATGGTTAGTACGTTCAAACACACTGGATCCTCACAAAAATGTCATGTACAAATCAGTATTTGGTTTACGAATACACAGCATGGGATATTTCAAACCAAAGAATGACCTTGTTTCCCGTGAAGTGAGCCAAAAAAGCCAAGAGTGAACCTTTATAGGTTAGTTTTGATAGCAAATTAACAGATGTAAGTCAGTGGCCTTTCATTCCAGTGACCCTACAAAAATACAATAATTTTATCTACTAAAATATATCAGGAACGTGTCACACTTTCTAGAATGTTTCTTTTGTTTTTTCAATGAATCAGTTCAGTTCACTTTATTCACACTTCAAGCTATTTTATAGATTTAAGCCAATTTGAACATCCACTCCCATTAATTCTTAATTGGTACAAGATCAAGATTTATTGAGAAATCAATCAGTCAATCGGTCAAGTTGAGTATATTAATTTGACTTAAAATCTAATCAGGTATCTGAGGTATTGGCTTTTCTTTCTAGTGACCTAATGTTGCGTACGTGCTGCTTAAGAGCTTGAGACTACACAAAGTCAATATCCTTAAAAAAAACCTATCTTCTTAAACTAAATAGTTTTGGATAATTCCTTGAGAGGAGCTTAGATCTGAAGTTATAAAATTCCAGTAAAGTCATTTCCCAAGTGATACTGTATTAAATAATAAATTCAGTTCTGCTTGTTTATTTTGACCTCCTTTCAGGGAACGAGTCATCATTTATAATTAAACTTTAGAAAAACTTTATTACAGTATAATAATAACAACAACAATAATAATAATAATAATAATAATAATAATAATAATAATTTATAACCAGAGTGATATTGGTGGACTAATACAAAGTGGAATAAACTACTGACTTGCAAATTCTTAATTTGACGTTCTTTGGGTGATACACTGTACCTCTTAAAAGATCATGTTGCATGAAACCTAGTGATCTACCTCTACCTGACCTGGGATTACTTCTAGCAACGTCTGCATGCAATTTGACTTATCCTGGGAATCTGGATGTATGGCAGACATGGCCCCACACTGCCACACCTAAGCAACGAGTTATAGCCTGGTTTAACGTAACCCTAATGTCAAAAAAGACGACATTTAATGCATCTTGTCAAGAAAGACAAGATGACACTTACTAAGGTTCCAATAAGTGCCGTCACCTTCACATAGAAAAGGCTGAAGCAATCACGCCTCCACAACACAAAAAAGGACCATGCACATTATCAGTTTATGCAAACCTGAGACGAACTGTCCTACTGCGATCAAGTTAGTGTTTTTCTTGTTACCAGAATTACCAAGGCTGCTCATGATACAGTGTTATATGTATCAAAATGAACATGAAAATTACAGGGAACGAGTGCTTTTAATTTTAAACAACTGAAATCTTAGACAAAACTCTTTGGGAAAGTGTGACACACCACTGAAAAATGGTCATTCCTCTGTGTGATAAAAGATTAACTTCTCCATACCCCCCCCCCCCCCCCCAAATCCAATGTTGGTTTAGAAATGGCCAAAGGCTCGCACAGCAATTTACACCATGTTATCAACATTGATATGGGGAAGAGGGGGGCCAGTATGCTGGAACATTCCCAAGCTGAGTTTAGTCAGAGATTGTGGTTTCCCTTGTTCCGTAAACAACTGCAATTCCAACTGCACAAAGGAATGCAAACTATATTTTTTGCATTGATCACAAAACTTAATCGTGTAAATTAGATGATACTCTATGAAAAATGATACTTTTATAAAATTAATGTAATCTTTAATTAATGTCATCATTATGAAACTTGCAACACTTTGTCAATCTAAACCAACTTTTTTCAACTTTATAAACTTTACAACAGAACAGAGACAACTTTTCCTGTAGTTACTTAAAGGGAAAAAACCCTTTGGAATAGGACGTGACAACCTATGTAATGGATACTTAAAACCTTTGTAGGCCACGGGCCAAAAATATCTTCAGGTCCAAAGTGCATGAAAGATAAGGCCTCGCACGCCTGGAATTCTTCTAAGTAGTATGCCCAGGTTGGTTATAGTGAAAACGTGCACCCCAAAAAGACACATTAAAAAATTGTCTTTAAAGAAAAAGAAAAAAAACAACTAGGGTTTTCTTAGGAGTAGATGATTATATCTGATGATCTTATTCCTGAAGGTACTGCTCAGTTTTTCACGTTCTGTTAAAAGGGCTTTGTCTTGCAGCTTAGAAGCTTCATTAATACATAACCAGTCACTGAAACCCTCTTCAGGTGACTAATGGCAAAGTCTTGCAGATCAGAGCAAGCTGGTTTGCAACTACATGGTGTATGTACTCAAACAAGATGAAAAAAAGTTTAAAATACGAGCCCTAGCTATGTCAGCTACTCTGACAGTTCTATACATCTGTATAAAGCTAAAGCTAAACCTAAACCTGATTGTTTGGCAAAAAAACAGGATCCTGCTCGCTGTGTAAAGAACATCTGCATTTGCTTAGGTGATTGCATCATTCCGCAATAATATTACAATACAATGTTGGCAGAGGAGAACAGTGCATGTTAATTTCTACGATAAAGACTTCATCTCCAGCCTAAGGTCCAAATTTACTGGCAAAGGGTGAAATTCATAAAGCTGATTATATGTACAAACTTAAGTTTGTGGCTTCCATTTCCTCCAGGAAAGGGCAAACAAAAGGTACAAAGTAAACCAAAATCAAAAGAAAAGAAATAAGATACACTGTATTAAGCCCATGGTTACTACGTTCAAACATACTGGATCCTCACAAAAACATGATGTAAAAATCAGTAAATTTAGTTTACGAATACACAGCATGGGATATTTCAAAAACAAAGAATCAATTATATCCCACAAAGTGAGCCCAAAAGGCAAGAGTGTTTTATGGGTTTATTTTAATTGTGAAATTTGCAGATGCAAGTGACTGACCTTTCATTCCCGTGACCCTAAAAAAAAATTATCTCCTAAATTATATCAGGAACGTGTTGCACTTTCTAGAATGTTTCTTTTGCTTTTTCTTTGCATCATTTTAGTTGAGTTCATTTTATTCACACTTCATGCTATTTTACAAGTTTAAACCCATTTAAACACTCACTCCAGTTAATTCTTAATTGGTGTAAGATCAAGATTCATTGAGAAATCAAACTAGAAATCAATCAATCAGTCAGGTTGAGTATATTAATTTAACTTAAAATCTAATCAGTAATCTGGGGTATTGGCCATTTTTCCATTGACCTGGTTGTCTGCCTGTTGCTCAAGAGCTTGAGACTAGACAATATCCTTAAAACTCCCATCTTCTTAAACTAAATAGTTTTAGAATATGGATAATTCCTTGAGAGGAGCTTAAAGACCTGAATTTATTCCACTTTTGTCATTTCGCAAGTGATATTAACTTATAAATTCAGTTCTGCATGTTTATCTTGACCTCCTTTTCAGGAAACGAGTCATCATTAGTTATTAAACTTTAGAAAAACATTATTACAGTTTAATAATTATTTATAACCAGAGCAACATTAGTGGACTAATACAAAGAAGTGGAATAAACTACTGACTTGCAAATTGTTAAATTGACTTCCTTTGGGTGATACACTGTTCCTCTAAAAAAGATCATGTTGCACGAAACCTGGTGATCTACCTGACCTGGGATTACTTCTAGAAAGTTTTCCATGCAATTTGACTCATCCTAGGAATCTGGATGTATGGCAGACATGGCCACTGGTACACCTTAGCAACGAGTTATAGCCTGGTTTAAAATACTCTTGTCAAGAAAAACAAGATGACAGTTACTGAGGCCAAAATATGTGCCTTCACTCTCACATCGAAAAGGCTGAAGCCATCATGCCTCCATAACACCACATGCACACCATCAGTTTAAAAATAGATCATAGGGTGTTCATGCATTCCAATAATTATTTGGTTAGAGATACCTAGAAACACAGTCATTGCAAATGTAAGTGGTTTACCCTGTAAGAAACCACAAAAAGGAAGTAGAGTTTAGAACTGATGTTCTTATGGTATCAGTCAGTGATCGGGTTTACCCTTACAGAGCATCAGCTGATACAAAGGACGCACAATAACTTTCAGTATAAACATTTGGCCTCAAATTTCTCCAAAACTAAAAAATAGGAAAAAGAATTTTGCTGTGTATATCAGCAAAGGATAATCCCACATATTAGCTTAAACACAAAAAACAAACCATTAATTAAAGGTCCTCTTCCCCATTCTAATTATTCTGTGCTAAAACAGCCTAAGTTGGTTCTCATTTTTGGATGGGGCATACTTTAAATGAAACCTGTTAATACCACTCCAATAATCAATTTTCCAAGTTGTTGATAAATTTTTGTCTCGCCTCTCTTGCACAATGGCCATTTAAGAAGGCGTGACCATTATTTTATTCATCTAAGCAACCCAAGTGATTGGAAACAACAAAATGTCCTCTTGAGGAATAATCATTGTTTACCATGACAAAACTAGTAAACATACCACACGACAGTGGACCTCTATATATTGCACAGTTACTTATAAGAATAATGCAACAGACAGATGGAAAAAAATGCCATTGTCGAGCTCTTGTTTTCCTGGTTCACAAAAACAGATCGTGCATATCAAGTTTCCTTGCAACGAAATTTACGTCTTGGAATCGACAAAGACAGTCCACGGGCAAAAAAAGAATTGGTTAAGATTACCTAATGTTACAAAAAGGGGATCCCACATGGGAATTACTTTAAAAGGTTTTTTTTTTCAGGATGGTAATTTAACACGAACTTGTTGTAAACAATAGTATCTCTGAAAATTTGCAAAACTGAGCTTGCTCGAAAAAAAAAAAAAAGAAGATATACCGGTTTCTGCCACGGTCATAACCACTGCTACGTCTAAAAAACTCTAAAGAAATTTGTCATTGAGTTCTCGAATTGAAGCGAAAAATGCCACTGGTATCACAGTGAAATATCAAGGAAGAGGATGTCACGTACCAAATACTCGCTTCACGAAAACGCCGAGTCAAGAGGAGTTGGTTTTTAATCTTTATTGAGAGTGAAATTAAATTTTGAGAGACCAGCAGATACTTTAATTGTGTACTAATTTCACAGTTTACTGTTTATAATCTCGCCCTTTTGAAGTGAAATTCAATTTACGAGGTCCATGTTTGCCAGAGGTGTTTTTCATTAATAGCACACAATAGGATTGAGGTCATCTAATATCGTATGTCCTTGTACATGTGTTACCGAAGCGCGAAGCTTCACGAAACACAAACACAAAAGGATTCCTGCATACAAAGCAAAAAGGGAGCTTCAAAAGGTCGAGAACTTCCTTTACATGTCAATCATTGATTGCATGCAGCAAGACACAACCTGAATAAGGTAGATTGAGCGTTTTACAATATTTAACAAATCGATCCACCCCCCAAAGTACTTATTGTTTTCAACCAAAAGCTTGTTTATTACCCAGTTTCCGAGACGAATCCAAACAGAACGAGTCATCCGCTCACAAAAAAAAACGAATCCTAATGAAAAAAGCTTAAATTAAAAAAAGATGGTTCAAAGGTGATACGAAGAATAGGTCAGGCAGGTTTCCAACGAACTCTTCCAGCAAATAAAATGGCAAACTTGTTTTGCTTATCATATAAAAATAATAATTAGGACCTTTTCCTGGAGTCACCCCCTTTTTCTAAAAAATGCATTGTTCACGTTCTTATGAAATTTATAGGATTCTTCGTTTAGGTCATAAAATAAAGTCGATTGAGCGTGTTCCCATCCAAAAACTCTCCCTCTTCATATATTTTTCAGAAATAGTGCCTTAAAATCGTTACATCTTTTAATTTCTCACGGGATTTCATGCCCATTCTAAAAAAATGAGTTTTTCTTAAAAATCCACTTCTGCAACCATGACAAGAGGAGCTTATATCTGATCTTACCTCCGAATTTGCTCTAAGAGGCTGGCTACTTCTGTACAAAGCGCTATAGCTCCTTTTAGTCCACGTTTGCGAGTTGCCCTAAGAACAATTGCTACGGCTCTTCTTGCAGTCCCTCTGTCTTGCTCATTGCTCTGGAGACGTTCAACGACTTTCCCTGAGAAGAATATGAAATGGTCACGAATATGTTAGTTAACGAAGCATTTCACGGGCGGAAATCAGAGAACATTATCAAAGCTGCAAGCGCGGCAGAGGAAGACCAACAAACTAAAACAGCTGATCAAAATTTACCCAAAGTTTCCTCATTTGGAACTCTAACTTGGCCCGTAAGCTGTTCGAAATTTGTCCAACCAGGTCTCGGAGCAGGACGCGATCTGCGATGAAGGCTTGAACGATTTTCAGAGTGCGAGCTACTTCCACTACCACTACCAGCAGAGTCCGCCATATCGACGTACGTGACCTCCTCAAGATTTGTCATGTGAAGTTTTTTACTCACAGATTTTGCACGATCTTCAATAAATAGCAACCTTTAAGTTTTGTCAGCATTGTACACACCACCTGGCAAGAGAAACCAAGGATTTCTTTAAAAAAAGTTCTATCAGGCCGTCGAAATCACTTCTGAAAAATCCCGAAAAAATGAAACCAAAACTGTTGAAGCTGTCAGATTAAACAACAAGATCTGAGCCCGCGATTCGCTTGATCACATTTGTCAAAAACAATATGGCTGATAGGCGATGACTTGATATCATTCTAATTTTTGCCTGTTTTCTGGTCCATTCGATCAGGTAAGATGCGACTTGAACTCTTAACGTGTGAAAGTAGACATTTTGTTGAATTCCAAATTCGTTTTTACTTGAGAGTTGATGGCGAAGTTGCGCTAAGGTCGCACTTTTAATAATAGGTTACAAGACATTTAAGCTTAGTCCAAAGTTAAACTGAATACTTCAAGTGTTAATAATTGTTGGTGTAAAAATTAGCAAAAAATGCACTTTTTTCTTTTCGAGTTGGTTATGTTGGTTATTATCGATTACTAACGAGGGGACTTGTAAAGCTTAACAAGCTAGTTTCAGCCAAAAATTTAGTTCAACAACTTGACTCTAGATCTGCGTTAAATTCTGTTGTCAAACAAAGTTCCGGCATAAATGTAAAGAAGATCAGGCAAACTACATCAACATAGTACCGGATTTCCATGAAGCTTAGCTGATTATAAAGTCTGCTCATCCTAGGGGTAAAAACCTGTGTAACTCACAGATAACGTACCAGAAGGAAAAAACTTCAAACAATAACCTAACCCTACTTAGAGCTAACAAAACAAAGAGATGTTTCGCAGGTTTTTACATAGAGGTAAACTCATAAAATCAGATCAGATGAATTTCTTGTGATGCTTTGTTACAAGAATTTCTCTACAGTGATCTGGCCACCACTTTGACAATTTTTTGTGGTTTACTCTTTTGAAGAAAATTATTTCACGTTTTCAGATGGGCACCTTCATAACAAAATGAAATGTTTTGAATTTACTAGAAAGTCCCTTTACTGTTTTCTTGGTGGACTTACGGTTTAGGTCTTGGGAATGAACAGAATGAAAAAAAAGTTTGAAGATGAAAGAAACGAGAAAGTGAGTGTTGCCCCAGGATGAAATATAAGTTAAAGTTCTACATTGCATTCTTAAACTAGCGAATCTTTGACATCATTTTCACCTCGATCCAGCTCTCTCAAGATTTTAAAGTTAGTAATCACAGACCATCAAATAGGAAAATTCCTGTTAAGATAAACAGGTGTCGTTTTTAGATCAAAGCTTAAAAGTTGGGTAACTTTGTGTTTAGTTAATACAGTTTTGAAATCCAAAGAAAAAGAAGAACTGGTTTTTTGTTCATAGTAGCACTTTAAAAGTTGTTCTTCTGACATGTAAGTTTAGGGTCAATATTAGTGTTAATAGCTTTGTCTGAAGCTCATTCTACTTTCTGATGATTACTTTTTAAAATAGTTATCGTGATGGATACATTTCTAAAATAAAAGGGGATTTGTAGTAGCGGACTGGTCTTGTTGATGAATGTATGTGTATAACAAAACATCACTCACATGGAGAATTTACCTCTGTAAATGTATTATATACATGTATATATGTTATTTTCAAATGCACGTAATTATATCACTCCTGTGGTTACCTCCACATACGTGTAGTTGGAAGCAGGTCAATCACAAAGAAAAATATTCAGGTGTCTATAATCAGAGACGATTGTGTCAATTGTCTAGCTAAATGCGAGGATCACTTCAATCTCTTGTCTATAAGTGGCACTTCAAATACACATTTCTTTCATTTATTAGTCTTTTCACGGGAACACATGAGCCCAACAAATTGACCTGCTCCCAACTGTGTTGGTAGAGCATTGCACCAGCATTGCAGAGCTCGTGGGTTTGAATCCTGTAGGAGCCACTTGAAAAATATTCAGGTGTCTATAATCAGAGACGATAGCATAAATTGTCTAGCTAAATGCGAGGATCACTTCAATCTCTTGTCTAGAAGTGGCACTTCAAATACACATTTCTTTCATTTATTAGTCTTTTCACGGGAACACACGAGCCCAACAAACTGACCTGCTCCCAACTGTGTTGGTAGAGCATTGCACCAGCATTGCAGAGCTCCTGGGTTTGAATCCTGTAGGAGCCACTTGAAAAATATTCAGGTGTCTATAATCAGAGACGATTGCGTAAATTTTCTAGCTAAATGCGAGGATCACTTCAATCTCTTGTCTGTAAGTGGCACTTCAAATACACATTTCTTTCATTTATTAGTCCTTTCACCAGAACACATGAGCCCAACAAATTGACCTGCTCCCAACTGTGTTGGTAGAGCATTGCACCAGCATTGCAGAGCTGATGGGTTTGAATCCTGTAGGAGCCACTTGAAAAATATTCAGGTGTCTATAATCAGAGACGATTGCATAAATTGTCTAGCTAAATGCGAGGATCAATTCAATCTCTTGTCTAGAAGTGGCACTTCAAACACACATTTCTTTCATTTATTAGTCCTTTCACCAGAACACATGAGCCCAACAAATTGACCTGCTCCCAACTGTGTTGGTAGAGCATTGCACCAGCATTGCAGAGCTGATGGGTTCGAATCCTGTAGGAGCCACTTGAAAATATTCAGGTGTCTATAATCAGAGACGATTGCATAAATTGTCTAGCTAAATGCAGAGGATCACTTCAATCTCTTGTCTATAAGTGGCACTTCAAATACACATTTCTTGCATTGATTAGTCTTTTCACGGAAACACATGAGCCCAACAAATTGACCTGCTCCCAACTGTCTTGGTAGAGCATTGCACCAGCATTGCAGAGCTGATGGGTTCGAATCCTGTAGAAGCCACTTGAAATATTCAGGTGTCTATAATCGGAGACGATTGCATAAATTGTCTAGCTAAATGCCGAGGATCACTTCAATCTCTTGTCTATAATTGGCACTTCAAGTACACATTTCTTTCATTTATTAGTCTTTTCATGGGAACACATGAGCCCAACAAATTGACCTGTTCCCAACTGTGTTGGTAGAGCATTGCACCAGCATTGCAGAGCTGATGGGTTCGAATCCTGTAGGAGCCACTTGAAAATATTCAGGTGTCTATAATCAGAGATGATTGCATAAATTGTCTAGCTAAATGCCGAGGATCACTTCAATGTCTTGTCTATAATTGGCACTTCAAGTACACATTTCTTTCATTTATTAGTCTTTTCAGGGGAACACATGAGCCCAACAAATTGACCTGCTCCCAACTGTGTTGGTAGAGCATTGCACCAGCATTGCAGAGCTCATGGGTTCGAATCCTGTAGGAGCCACTTGAAAATATTCAGGTGTCTATAATCAGAGACGATTGCATAAATTGTCTAGCTAAATGCAGAGGATCACTTCAATCTCTTGTCTATGAGTGGCACTTCAAATACACATTTCTTTCATTTATTAGTCTTTTCACGGGAACACATGAGCCCAACAAATTGACCTGCTCCCAACTGTCTTGGTAGAGCATTGCACCAGCATTGCATTGATGGGTTCGAATCCTGTAGGAGCCACTTGAAAAATATTCAGGTGTCTATAACCAGCTAAGTGTGAGGATCACTTTAATCTTTTGTCCAGTTTATTTTCTGATGAGAAAAATGTGTCTCCAAGATTTTTAGTCTTTAATTTTGACTTGACTTTTTGCTTTTCTTTGGCATATTATTACAAGGTGAAGGCATTTTGATGGGCAAAAATTATGACCTGGGTTGGTATTTAATTGCAGATTATTGTTAATTGGCTTTTGAACAACTGCCTTGTGGGAAACATTACCTTATTGGACGATTGTAGTATCGTGGAGTATCTTTACAAGTTTCACTGTATTTTGGTGAGCCCTTAGGGTGAGTCAAAATACCAGAGACAAGTAAAAATATAATTGCACAATACTAAACACTAAATCATCCAATAAGCTATGTATTATCCAATGCTTTCACACTATATTTTTAGCAAGTGAATTGTAAACAACCAAGATTTATATGTGAGAAGTGCAGGCAAACCTTAGCACCTCAACTAGTCAAACCGGTTTTTTACTGTGTAAATAACTAACTCTACAAATATCGTGGAATATTTGTACTAATTTCTCGTGCGTTCTGTACAATAACTAATACAGTTGGATAATAATGCCAGTCATTGCTTCTTAAAGATAAAGGCAGCAAGCCAGAAAAATTGATGAACCTAACAAGTAGAACTATAGGCAAAGGTTTAACTGTTTTTCTGTTGTTTTCAACTTAATTCCTAAACAGAGAACACAAACCCCTGCAGGCTGGCAATCCAAACTCAACAAAAGAACGGGTGCATTGAACAGAATCCCACAAATGTGTGGTGGGTCAGTACCTGGTGAATAGTTCCTCCAGTCCTTATTCAGGAAGACAGGAAAAGTTGACCCTTAATCCAGAGTGGTTTACAATGTAAACCACTGTTTTCCGTCTGACGTATTGGTAAAATATTGCTCGTATTTTCAAAGTATCACTGCAAAAATCATAACATTCTGTTGAAATATGGGTGAAGATCAGTATCTCTAAAGGAAGACCTCTTCCAAGAATATTGAATCATGTTTGTTATAGGATGTTGTTTTATAATAATTAGTACAGGAAGGAAGTCATTGAGCTTTACATTTCTTTGATAATTATTGTAGAAGCTTGAACTTTGTGAAATTGCATTTGATAACCTTGACATTTCTCCCCAAAAAAACCAGTTCCTTTACATCAGTGTTTTCAAAAGGTTTTGCATTGTGAAGCCAATAGCAAAGTTATAAATAAATAGCTGCCTTGTTAGTGCTCTACATTATAAATTATTTTGTATGGAAACAAAAATTTAATAAGCACTGCAAATCTTTACTACAGGCATCATTTTTATCTCAAACCTTATTCTTTTTTGTAACAAATGACATTCTATAGAGTTATTTGCTATGACTCTTAATTAAAGGAAGCCGGAAGTCTTTTATTTGAAGGTTTGTATTGGACCTTGCACTGTATCTTCAGGGTTGTTGAAATGACTTTGTGATCAAAGGAGAAGGTAACAAAACAGATGACACAGGACTTGTTTGTTTTTGCTGTAGGCTGTTAAAATTTCAAAAACTTTTAAAGGAGCCAACAACATCCCAGGTTGAAGACCTGTTTTGATAATCCTGTACCAGTTCATTTCTTGGAATGCAAGCTACCCACTTTACATATGCAAGTATTAAAAAAGAGCAAAACCAGGTTATTCAAGTATTTTCTGGACAAATCCACGGGTGCTGTGAAATAGTAGGAAAAATGAGCAGGCATCCTATGTTCTATACATAGGTCCTATGACAAAAAAATCTGAAATGCAGAAGCATTTTACACACAGTGAGAGTTGAAGATGATACTGCTCACACTGGAACTCAAATTGATGGGGTCATATGCGAACATAATTGGAAGTTTGAAGAGATTATCTGTGTGAATTGTGAAGACTCACTTTTTTTACTTTAAACTTAGCATGTCAAAGTCAGCCTCAAAACACAAGAGAAAAGCAGGAAAACGAGCCAAAGCCAGGATACAACAAATCAAGGAAAATGGCGTCAACCTGGAAGCTATTGAGATGAAAGATCCATCTGCTCTCCTTAGAGAACAACTACAGGAAGCCAAAAGTAAAAAGGTGAGGGTCGGCCCACTAAAAGAGGTAGAAAACAGCCTCAAAAGGTTATGAAAATATCCAAGGCAAATTAACAAATTTTATTCAAGTGTCAACTGTATTTAGCACTGGAGCAATAATTGGGGACATTTTACAGGAGTGACAAAGGTAAATCAAATAAACCGTAGGTTGGTTTGGAGGAGAGGGAAAAACCAGAGTACCTCTACCCCTAGAAAACCCCCCTTGAATCAGAGTAGAGAACCAACAAATGCAACCACATGTGATGCTGAGTCTGGGAATTGAAGCCAGGTCACATTGGTGAGGTGAGTGCAACTGCACCATCCCTGCACCTGCAACTCCTCGAGTGCTCTCAAAACTGCACTATCCCTGCGCCTGCAGCAATTTTTGCCCATAACATATTTAACCTTCCTTCCACAGGTAGTGTTTGTTAATAAATTATTTATCAGGATTAAGCAGTATTTTCCTTAAACACTGGGTATCATTCTCTACAAGTTGATTCTATGATTATTATGTGCTATGAAATCCTTATCATTGTGTTACTGTTCAGATGAAAATTCCTATATATACAGAGTGCTCAGTCCTTTTCTGCAAGGCTTGGTACCATGCTTTTTAAGATTGCTGAAAGTTCTTGTTAGTAATCAACTGGCAACCATTATGAAACACATTAGAACTTCCCTTGATGGGCAGGAAACCAGCAGCATCTAAGTGAATAAAAGCAACTGACAACTCTTATCCTGTGTTCCTGTCATAGTTTATTACACTGTCATAATGAAGAAGCATTTGTCTCCAGCCAATGTTACCATAGTTCCATTTCTCAACTACCACAGCAGCTGTACAATGTAGTTGTCATAATAATGTGTGATTTTTTTTGATGATTGTACTCTTCACTATTTCAAGTTTTTTGATTTTCAAACTATTTATGCCAGTATCTTCTGGTTGCAGAAGACAAATCTTTATTCTGTGAATGGGTCAGTCTTAAAGAGCCCTTACCATTTTTTTTTAAAGAAAGCTGTCCTCTCATTCACGAAATTAAGTGACGTTGTTTATTTTTCCTGCATGCGTACATCATTCACAAAGCATGTTTTTTGTTTCTTGCAAAGAATTCATGGAATGGTAGATTCACATTATTATAATAATATTTAATATAATTTACAATGTATTATTGCCTTTAGTAGGCTTTCTGTAAGAACGTTATAGTCAATGCAAAGGAAATTAGGAAACATGTAAAAATGTCACTTGAAAGTGTCAACTACAGTGTACACGAACCCTTGGAATCAGAAAGCATTTTGTGTTCTCTCCTTATGAAGGTGCAACCTTTGAAATTTGTGCCATGTTTAAGTTACATAATTGCACAGAAAATGTCAAATACAAATTTTGAAAGAGAGCAATGTTATTGTTAATCAACATGAAGTACATTTAGATGTACATGTATTATTTTACTTACAGAAGAAAACTCACGTCTTGTAGCTAAGGAAAACTGTGTTGGTATTAACTTGTCAGGGGCACCCAACGTCAATTTTCGGAAAATATCTGTTCGGAAGACGATTTGAGGTCTAGAATTTTCGGAACATTTGTTGTAAAATTTCTTGCTTGCCTGCCTGTCCTAGGATTTTCGAACATCTCAAAAATGGTATAATTGCCCATTTTTAACGGATTTTTACCTCTAAAAGGTCACCTAGAATTTTCGGGAGCCTTTTTTCTGGCTAAAATTTTCGAAAAAGTAAGTTTTGATCCCTAAAATTTTCGGACCACTAGACTTTCAGCTAGGAAATCCGAACAGATGAAAAATATTTAGGGGATAAAAATATGCCTATATCTACAGTTTAAATACTAAAATAGGTTAAACAATGCTATGTTTAAGTGGTTTTGAACTATATTCTCGTTGGGTGCCCCTGACTTGTGCAAACACTTGTAGCAACTGGGAGGTGGAGCAGAAGACTTTCATTGAGGAGGTTGTTTTGGCAAGTTATTTATCCAATCAATCACAGTCATTGTGAGCACCACTTGGAGCAACCGTGTCAATTGGATTTCATGGGAATCGTAAACAAACACCATTTCTCTGGGCATTTTTCCTCAATGCAATTGTCTGCCGATGATGAGCAAAAAGGCTTTCTGTACATTTTCAATTTAAACTTGCTGTGCATTGACTAGATTAATGAGCCACAAACAGCATATGTTTCATTACTCCCTCCTTGGTGACACCAAGGCGGATGTAAAGAAGGTCGCTTTTCGAATTCAAGTGTCAAGTTTCCAACATAATGGACTTTAATCTAGAGTAGAGGCAGGTGATAGTTTCCGGTCAAAACTTCTTTCAATTATTTCTTTGTTATGTTATTTTTTGTACTATTTTGGATGAGAGAGGCCGAGATGAGTGTTATCCCGTAATAATGGTAATGCTTTGATACTGTCGCATTTTATTTAACTAACCCCTCTTCTTGTGTCAATACTCTGTTTTGCAGTGTTAAAAGCTCACTGTTTCTTTGCACGCATCCGAGCAGACAGTTAAATGTCACAATGTGAACGCCTTTTACTTAGTTTGTATTTTGTAGTTCAGTACCGCACAACGGTGACTCAGTTGGTTGAGCACCGGGCTGCCATGCGGGAGGTGGTGAGGAGA
>NC_090887.1:605000-620000 GCF_036669925.1 Montipora capricornis
AAGTAAAACATTTAATGAGAGATAACAAGTTCTCTTCTTTGGAGGAAGTACCGAAAAAATGGGTGAAAGTACAAGCGTTAACTTTTTTGGGTCTCATGTCTGGAGTTAGGTTTGTTGCATCAAACCCAAAAGACCTAGCCAAGGCAAAACCATTCTCAAACTAGATGACTTCTTCATTTTTTTGTGAGGCAGAAAGCAAATGGACTAGTTTACAAAAAGCTTACGGATAAGTGTTCTAAACCAGGGTGGAGAAATGTATATAAATTAGCATTTTCTTGCACCATAGTACGAAACTAGTCAACTTTCATTTTAGGTTTTTCATGGAATTTTGCCGACTAACAACTGTTGGACACGAATCGGTTTTAAAGACATTGCCGACTGCACCTTTGTGGCAGCCATTCTGAAGATCTTTTACTTCTATTCTGGCATTGCGATGACATTTTAGCTAAGGGCGAAAGTTATTATCCCAGATTATTACTAAACGAGTATGGCCATCCTACTTCGTTTGAGACCAGCTAATAATTTTCCGCCTCACTCACTGCAATTGGATATGTCTTTTTTAATGGGTAATTTTTTATTTGGTGCTGTAAGCTTAAAGAGGTCCATGCAAATGTTAAGGGATTACTTCTCCTGTGAAGCTCGCAATGTCGCATTGAAACTTATGGTAACAGCAAGGAAAATAACAAATGGGCTTCTTTTCATTGATTGACAATTGTTATTATTATATCTTAAAAGATATATAAGCATATATGTAAATATTCACTTTTCCGTTTTATAGTAAGTTAGAACTTGTCATCAGTTAGTTGACCTTGTTATTTTTTCTGCTGCCCTAGAAAACCTTTGAAGCTTTTATATATTTCTTCATTTGTTGTAAATTTATTAATTAATAAGTTAACTCAGTGTTGAATGTTGAAAAACATCAAGCGAAGAGATCCACTGACAAGACAAAAGAGCCTTAACGGACTTCTACAACATAGCTATCAGTGCTTTGCATAGAGATGTCATTTTCTCGAGTCTGTTAAGCAAAGTGGGACTATACTGACTAACTGATACAATATTGGATGTCGATCAACTCTACTGGTTATATATGATCCACATCTAAACTGACTCACGGCTTTGCTTTAAAGATTTCGTATCTCTATCAAGAAATGACTTCCACTGCAATTGAAATGTTTGCCACGCTGGCATTTCAGTATTTCTCGCAGGGTATAGTTGCCTTTTAGCCATCTACAGCAGAGAACAATTAACGTTTTGAAAGAATGAAGAAACGTTTCTTTTTTTTTTTAACTCACAGGACCATGACCTTGCAGCACGTCTACGACAGCAGCTCTGGATTGCTCAAGATAAGGCTGCTGGTGTCAGGTAAGAAATTTTTAAAAACGGGTAAATTAAGTACTTTCCTTATGCTCAAGCCCTAAAGCTCTCTCCATGTATTGATTGAAAGGTATTTAATGCTGTTGCAAGATAAAAGAAATAGTTCTAAAACGACCAACTCCAGAGTTTTTGAGGTCTCAGTGGGCAGACGCCCACTTGGGTAATGTGTCGGTGACATGCAGTAGAAACGTACGCGATATTCAGTTTGACTGGCAAATGCAACATGTACCTTAAGTCCGTTGTCACTGTGAATGTGAGCATCAATCGAACATTCTCCGAAATTAAGCACCCATGACGCGTTTATTTCTTCACGACTCTTTGAGATCCAAATTTTCCTGGAGGGCAAATTCCAGTCGCAAAAAAGAAATCGCCAACAAAAAAAGCAAACGATCTCTCATCAACCAAGTGCACATTGGCACGACTTCGCATTTCCGTTGCTGTAAATCCTTTTCCCAGGAGCATTCATTTACTGGCTACGTTTTTTGGCCCTCGTCCAGGGTAATAACTTTGCTTTGTACAAAAAAATATTCAACACCACCACAGAAATGGAAAAAAAAGCACACACCCATCACTTGCTTTATATTTTTATGTTTGTGGTCTCAACTTTAAGACGATTTCATTGCACAAATTCATGGAATTCGCTGCACTGTTAACAACATCACGTAGACGAGCCTGACATTGCGTGCATTCGTGCACCTGGATGCGATTACTTTGGAGCTTTGCGATTGAAACACGTCTTGATTAACACAAATCTTACTGCGTACCAAAAGCCTTTGAGTGCAGCTTTTTCTTTGGGTTAGCAAAGGTTTGATTCTGCAAGGAACATGACATTTAATTCATATTTATCCATCTCTAAACCATTACCACATTCCTCCACGCTTTGGAATGCGGAAATCGGTGCATCAAGTCCTTATGAACCACTGACACTCAGTTTTCAACAGATAAATGAATGTTGATAAAACCATGACATCTTTTTGTCATGTTCGACTTTTCGTCCCAAAGTATCTTGCATTATAAGAGTAAACTTCGACGACCTGGTACTTCTCCTGGAGTATTAACGTTCAAACAATCTCATCATTGTAGCTTCATTTCTAGAGTCTTAAAAGATTTCTTATGGCTACTTAGTTGTATTAAGTCACGTTCAAATCACGTTACTTGTCAACCAAGTAAACACTCTTTGAACTTGAGAAAACAGTGATCAACAACTGTACCCAATCGATGGAAATTGCGGATTTGCAACTTTCTCAATCTCCGGTTTTCCATTCTATGCGTATTGCTAGCCTTTTTTTTAAAATCGGAAAGTAAACGTTGTCCCTTCACTTTGATCAATCCGCTAATATTCAATTCGCAGAAGGAAGACTACGTTAAGTGTACTTCGACCTTTCAGTTCCTCTTTGTTAAAAAATGCCCCATTGTTTTAAGTTGGACAGAATTGGTGAAAACGTGTTGTACACTGATTTAAAAATGAGAGCCTCATGGCATCAAAAACTGAATTGGCAATAATATAGAACCAACTGAATAGTTATAACAACGATGCATAAGCAGCAGAACGTACTCCTCTTTAGCATTTGCACGACGTATTCAAATGGTAGAGTTTAACGCTCTATGGTTTTATCCTTAAGACTTAAAATGTCGCCGCCTTAGAATCGAGGACCTCGCATCCTCAGTTTATGAAGGGTGGCGTAAAGTCTGCTATCAAGGACTAGAAATGAAATGTGTTGTGCTGTATAAAATCTTGCGCGACTTGACAACCGAGTCAAAACGTGATGAACTCGGATCGTCCTTGGTGAGATGGGTGACTGTTATGCTTATAAAAGTGATGCTTTTGCTTCTATACACTCGAGTTTTCAACATCATATATTGTTTTTTCATGACTGTCCCAAGTCAAGTCTTATACAAGGAATACTGAAAACAAACTTATGCTTCCATAAACCCCACAAAGTTTATTTGAAGGTAGCTTTTTATTCAGTGGAACCCAGTTGTGGAAATAAACGATTTTAGTGTAAAATTGAGTCGTCGTGGATTTAATTAAAGTTACTTTCTAATTCGCTAGGCTCAAACGAACGTAAAATTCTAAAATTTTCAAGAAACAACTTCAATCCAACCATTCGATGAGATTCACAAAGTACAGGAAGCGCATAATTAAGCGCACATATAATAAAATTAAGATCTTACCAAGAAAAAAAGCTGATTGTCAATAAAGGGAAATAGATTTAAGCTTCTTCGAGACTCCTTGTCTTTGTCTCGACTCGTTCCACTTGTTTTCAGCTGCATTCTTCGCCTTGCGTAAACGTCCTACGTTTTCAGAATCTGAAGCCAAAACAGCTTACTCGTACAGTTGAACTACCACCAAACACTCTTGTTTCGGTCGGCAAACTCAAATATTAACTTTCGCCGTTTCTTAAATCGTTCTCCACCATCTGAAGCTAGCTTACGAATCTCGTCTGGATGACCTATGTTGACGCCGATAGCTGAGAGAAACTTGGTCTAGATGGGCGCGCGATAAGCTCAAATTGAATTCTGTTCCCTTTGAACTTGAACCCCGAGCCGTCTTTCGCGATTTTAGATCTTCCTTCCACCTGATTTCCTTTTGGTTAAAGCAACGCAATTTAAATAATCTTCAAAGAGGCTAAAAACGCGCTGGACCGGCTCTGAGCTGCTGCTTTCCTCCAGAACAGTGGATTCGCCCGACGAAGGACAAGAAGGCCCTTGGCTGAGAGCATTTTAACAAGAACCATGGGAAACTAGCTGAGAACGTCAGTATCGAATTGCGACAGTACAACTAAAACTTGCTATCTGCTTAAATAGCGTGATAACTCAATGGAAATATCCCTGGGGACTTCTAAAACACCTACAAAATACCTGATAACAAACCAAAAAACTCTTTAGAGGGCCACTAAGTTTTTCAGTGATTGCTGTTGTGTGTTACCCATAAATAAAGTTGACAACAGGCGTGCAAAGAGGAAGCGAAAGGAAGAACAGGCGGGAGAACAAAGAGATAGTTGTTAATGTGGGTAAAAATACTGATTGAGATATTCCTCGAGAGAATTCCTGTCAGTGCTACCTCTTTTATGAAAGGCCACTTTCCCTGAGTCAATATTTCTTTCTCCTGTTACTTCTTGTGAAGTTGAATCTTACATTCTCAAATGAATAACAACAAATTCATGGGTCCCTACAGTGTCCCGGTTCCCCATGGACACCTGGGAGTGAGACTCGGCAGATTTTACTCTATCTAACACCAGACGATTTTACTTGTCAGCTGGGGTCCATGAGGAGTGAATAGGTTTAACTCCCATCATCTTTAATCAACTATTTTTTTTCTCAATGACACCTTCCCTAGTAAACATAAATTAGCTAAATTGACTCCAGTTTTCAAGAAAGGTTCCAGGCAAGACAAAGACAACTGTAGGCCAATTTCAGTCCTATCGATTTTTAGTAAAATCTTTGAAAAAGCAATTAATTTATAACCATTGCCTTTGTGGTTACCTTGAATATCATAACATTCTTTACTCACTCCAGTTTGGCCTTTGGCAGAAGTATTCAATGAATCATGCACTTATGAGTATTACTGAATCTATTCGTCATTCTATTGATAATAATGAGTTTGGCTGTGGAATCTTCACTGACTTAAAAAAAAATCTCTTATTGAAATTACATCACTATGGAGTGAGAGGTATTTAAGTCCTATCTTTCAAACAGAGAAAGGTTTGTGTCTGTCTGGTCATGTGTCTGATCCACTACCTGTAACCTGTTGTTGTTATGGCACTCAAGGACTCTGCAATTTCTGTTACATGTTTATGGTTTACCAAACATTTCACAAATGCTGATGTCTCACCTGTTTGCTGATGACACTAATATCTATTGTTCATCCAAGAATCTTAATGATCTCGAATCGAAGTTGAATTATGAGCTGAAAGCAGTTTCAGAATGGATGAAATCCACCAGATTAGCACTTAGTGACCTGAAGACTAATTATATTTTCTTTCACTCTAAAAAGTTAAAACCCTATAAGGTAAATTGACGGAGCCAACATTAAACAAGTTCAATGAACGAAATGATATATGAAATGAATCATATATTGAACTGCGGATCATAGCTTCACTTGATTAAATCATTCTCCCATAATGCCCACTGGCCGATTAGGGATTTGCAGATTAGTTTTTTTCTTTTTTAGAGCCGTTCTGTTACTATATAATAAACAACTTAATAACCTTGACTGTTCGGTCGTTACATCAAAATCTTAAACCTCGGCCTATCTTTACTGTATTGACCTCGCAATACGGCAAAGCCTCAGTTTGAGATTTTGTTGTAACTGGACCTCACTCTCAAATATTAAGTAGTCAATCTATCCCTTTCTTACATATGGTATTCATGTATAGGATCTAACATATCCAACTTATTTAATGCCAGTCAACATCTTACAAAAACGAATAGTTAGAATTATGACATTTTGAGAACCTGTATCACAATCAGAACCAATTCAAAAATCTCTTAATTTGTTAAAATTTTGTGATATAATTCACTTAGAAATCCTTTCCTTTGTTTATCAGTGGCTTCATAAAATAACTCCTTATTGTTTTTCTGATTATTCCAAGCAAATATCCTCTGTTCGTTCGTACGCTACCCGTCAGTCGCTAAATCAAGATCTTTTTGTTCCTTCAGTTCAAACTACTCAATAATTATCGTATTCGTTCCCTTTGTTACACTGTTATTTTCCTTTGGAATTCATTTACTGAATAATATTAAACAAATTACTCCTTTTCCCAAATTTAGAAAAAAAACAAAAAATTCGATGATCGCTGGTTATTTTGGAAGTTAGTAGTAGTTAGTCCACAAAGTAATATTTTTGTACTAAATTGTTGTTTCACCGGCGTATTCCTTATGTATTTTATTTTCCTTTGGGTCATCTACTCGATTATTTCCCTAAACCATTTAGGTGTCCCAAACTTTCGCATGATTGTTGTGTTTTACGGTTATCTGTGATTACGTTGTTTTTAGATCTTGTAATTGTCTTAATATTAATTTTCTGTAAATAATATTTGTCTGACTTAAAATAAAAATTGACTTGACTTGAGGGTGTGCAAGGAAGACAGTGGTGGCAAATTTACTGTTTTCCTGTCCTGCACATAGAGACAACTAAATTTGTACATCACCACTTGAACAGAGTTTTTTAAAATTTAGAGGGTTTATCTCATGTAATTTTTGTCTCACGATGTACTTCTGTGCCCCAAGTTTAAAGTTTCACTAAGGAGAAAATAGCATGAAAAGCTTACCTTTCAAAGGATGTTTTATTTGCCCGTTAGCAAAAACACGAAAAGCCTTGCTAATGGTTCATCTACAATTAAACCGCTTCTTGGCGTATAGCGGACGGAGTATATTCAAGTTTGACGCCTTCGTTCCTAAGTTTAGGACAAAGAGAGCGGATGGATTAACTTTTCCTGAGAACATTTACAAATTTAGAGTAATGTAGTCTTTTAACTCGGTTTACATTGTTTGCTTCCGTTATTTTATTTTGCTGACGGGTCAACCATTAATATAAGTTTTAAAGTATTGAAGGAAAGGTTGTATCGATAAATCCAGATTAGTCATAAAGTCCTAAAGTGATGCTTTTTCACCTTCTTTACCAGAGGACACTGTAAGATTTATCCAGCAATACAGGACGTTAGTAATTTGCGAAAGAGAAATCCGCGAGAGAGAATGGAAAGATTGGAGGAAGGAATAGGGGGGCTCGAATGCGAGGGTTTCAAGGCAAATTAAAAGGAAAATGGAAGAGCGCATTTGGAGTTTGGCTTTCTGCCTCGCCCTCTCGCCTTTACGAAAGCAAGGAACTTTTTTCATTGGGCATTCTTTTTAAACGCATTCGAGCCGGGGATAAAGTAAACTATGATTTTCTGATTATGAAATTACTGTCTTAGCGTTTAATTTGAGGGGGAACTTTTATTTCTTAGAGATTCCGGTAATTCTTACAACAAACGGGCCTTGGTTTATCCAACAAGCAATTTGGGGTTCTTTAATGACTGAATCTTGTTTCTTTGTTCTCCTATTTTTTTTGTGATGCAGTGAATGTGTAAGTAAAAACTTAAGATACTGTTTAAAATAAAAGAAATTAAATTGCAGTGATTTACAGTCATATAACACACAAGGAACGCCATCTTACTCTTCCCCAGAAGCTTCATAAAGGAATGCGCATTTTTTCGTTCCTACCTTTTGCCACCTTCGTTCTCGCTTTTACTTTCTTCGTTTAGCATTTTCTTGTATAATTATTTATTAATTGTGTGGTAGGCAAGCGACTTTCAAACTAAATTTTGCACGCCAATTGCTTGATGGTTTTTGTCATTGGTCACACCCTTAACAGGTTTTTGTCTGCAGCCTCAAGGTAAATCCTCTGAAAAACACAATGAATCGGACCAGACGGAAACGTACCTCTCAGTCGCTTTAATTTGACTGGTCATACTTACGGTTTTTTGTCGTTCAACTCCAAAGTTAGAATTATCTTGCACAACAAACATTTTAATAAACAGCAGTTGAGGAAAGCAGTGCTTTCATTCAGTTGTAAAGTTACTTAAGGATTGGCATATTTCTAGTACCCCAGAACAAAAGCCCCGCGTTTCCGATAGCTTTGCATTAAGTTACAATCGAACAGCGGATAGGTGACCACGTTTTGACTTGACGCAAAGTGGGTGCCTTCCTGCCGCGATGGAAGGGCTTTTTATTGTGGTATTATGTCTATCTTTAAGCATGTTCAACACTCACAGCAGGAAAGATGATCGAAAGTGGCGTTTACTTGTGTGTTTACGTGTCTTGAATCACGATCCACCTTGGCATTGATTGGTGCCCGCCAGGGAAGGTACTGGGGGTGGAGAAGGGTGGAGTGGGGGCGGGTCGTGAGCATTTCCTTTTATGGTGCGCCAGTGTGTTTTTTTTTTTTTTTTTCAGAAACATCGAGAACAAACGATAAAACCCGCATTCTTCGTGCCAGTGTAGAATTGTCGATAACTCTGTTGCAAGTGAAATGGTAACTCATGCAAACGCGTGTTAAAACTTTTGCTTGCTTATAGACGTGTCACAAAAAAAACTCATTGCGAAATTGTGACAGTTTGTCTCATGAAACACGATGATCCTAGATTGTTTTTTTCCTAAACATGAGTTGCGCCTCCTACCTTTGATTTAGTTGAGCTCTTGGGCTAAAGACTGGTCTTGTTTCTTCTTAACGGTCGATTAGAGGAAGGACACTTTCGATTTCAGAGCTGATTGACTTCACTATCTAGTTCGAGCAGCTCGTCTGTTGAGTGACCTATGAACTTCACTACAATCACATTTTGTTTCCTGCTGCAGTCTATCATTGATTTCTCTTACATGTGATTGGTCAGAAGAAGTCACAAGACGTAATTTAACCATAAGGAAAAAGATAATGGTAGATTTTTCGATAGGGGCGGAGGGGTGTGGGGGGGATTAAGTTAGGCTGACAGCACCCCGTGCAACTTCGATTTTGTCGGTGTAAGTTTCCACTGCGGTAAGATTTCTAACGTAGAGTTATCCTATGACATTCGACAGCAAAATAAATATTTAAAAAACACGGCAAACTCGAGGCGTAAGGCGACCATTTCGTGAAGCAAACTCCGTAATCTTGCATCCAAAGTATTTCACGGATGGGGAGGGCTCAGTCAAATTTGTTTCAAAGTTTGTCCTTTGAACCTTTCTTATTTTCGATGATTACATTTCTTCTAAATTGTCTTACAGAGAAGAACAATGTTTGGTATTGAGGTTCACATAGGCATGGGTCACTGTGTTAGGAAATGACTCGGAGACATAAACCATTGTAAAAATAAAGCAACAGGTTTTTTCTAGATTTTAATTTGAGAGCGTTTGTGTCAGTTCGTAAGTTCGATACGTCATTGAATCCTAAAGCTTAAGGCAGGAAAAACTACTCAAATTTGAAAGGTATTATTGTTAAGATCATTTGGGATGATTCGTGCGGAGGTTAGTAGAGAGAGCCTTTTCTATCTCTGAGTGCCTCTTTTCCTTGGATAGTTTGTTGTTATTTTCTTGCAGTAGCTAAGTTCGCAAGCTTCGGTTTCATATTTAAACCCAAGAATCAAGGATAATGGGGCTTCGATAGTTTATTGCAAATGAATGTAAATTGAGTACGTATATGAGAGGTAAAAGAAGTCAGCATATTTTTAGCAAAGTAGAGTAACAGGCAACATGTGCAGGGGAAAAGTGCGCACGTGACCAGACGCGTGCAAATGGTTGAAATAATCAAATGAAGCAAGATATCGAAGCGGCACTGCGCAAGCGGTAATGTAATGAAATCTTGTAATGATCAATCTTGAAAATAACTTCAAATTGCTGAGCCTCGAGAGAATGCAGTGTGGATTTTTGTTGGACATACGCGCATACGTGTTTGATAAAGGTAATCGAAACTAATCCTTCATGGGGCAGGCAGTGTGTGCTAAATAGTCAGCATTCCAAGTGATGCGGTCAAGGGTAATGGTTGAAAGGGCAACTTCCGTTTTCGGCTTTCCTTGGCATTTGCTAAGAGCCGACTTAAAACGGCGAATCAATGATGTCCCAGGCAGTTATTATGAAACTATTTCGAATTTTTATCTGGAATATCGTAAAAAAAATAAATGCGGGAATGAAATTTTCATTCAGTGACTTTCGCCTGAAAATTCGTTTGTTTATCTGCGAATTTAGTACCCTTGACCTAGCTTATGCCGGAAGAGAATGAAAAAAATCTTTTTTTTCTATCTGAAAAAAAAAACAAACAACTTCGTTGCACCATGCCTTTTGATTTGTGTGGTATCGTTGGGGGTTTCAAGAGTCTTTTTCACAAACAAAATGTTTTGTTCCAACTGAAGCCCAATGGAGAAGTTAAACTGACAAAATCTGTAGCAGTCGAACGTCTGACTATTTGGACATATGAAAAAACTATAATTTTCACAGCTGTTTATGGCTTGTTAATTTTGTATCATCAACATGCGATTCTCCAGATACCCCGGTTGTTTAGGAGGCTCCGAGGAAAGGGGGAGAGGGTGGGGGGGGGGGGGGGACATGAAAAAGGAAAAGGCTGATCCCGGTCCCTCTGAGAAGGATTATAATCAAACGACAGGAAAGAAACCTCAGGCGAGAGGCGAGCGTTTCAATGAAAGCTTGGCTTGTTTTTATAATGCGTTATAGGGAACAAAAGTCCAGAAGGTCTGACAAAATGTGTTTAACTTAATTATAGGCAGTAACGCGCTACAAATGACAACACTGTGGTTTAAGCAATGCTTCACAGCAGCAAAAACTTCCTTGCATTTGTCATTCATGTAAGTTGTGGAAATGTGGCTTGTCCGAGAATTTTTGCCCTTACCAAACACAAACTTATACTAAGAGAAAAGTAAAACTACTAAATTTTTTTTCAAATGATAACAAAGATATTGTCCCCAAGTACTTTCTTTTTGGAGTATATTTTCATCCATAGTTATTACTCGTAAGTTCACCAGTGGTGACAGGAACGTTGTACTGTACACCCATAGTGAGACCAAAATCAGCGAGCATCCCTCTCCTCCCTTGTAACTGCGACGGCGTTTTGCCCTGTTCATGATAGGGACCTCTTTCCGAATTGAGTAGAAGGATTGATGGAGAAAGATGTGCAACACCTAAGTTCTTAAAGAGCTTCCGATAAATGGGTTCTAAAGAGAGGGAGATGTTTCAAAGAGAACTCTCTCATTTCACGTATTTTTTAAGGTCATTTACCAAATATCAACTTTCAGGGCTTTATAATTTCAAGCATTCCATGCCCGTTTCGATCGACGCTATTATTAGTATAAGGAGTTGTCATTAAACTTGTAAATGACAAAAGTATTTGGAAGGCTGATGCCACGCGAGACCTTTGTCAAACTGTTAACAGCGCTCTTAAGAAAAACTTACTCTTAATGACAAATACGATGAGATCAAGTAACAGCAAAACAGCTGGATGAGTCAAAACAAACTACTGTCCTTGATAACACTAGGGACAACTTAAAATCGCCTCTCTTACTTTTTCGCCAATGTCTAACATTTTGCGTGCTAGGGAATGGTCTTCTTCAGAATTGTGCCTTTATTTTGATCTATTTTACTGTTGCCACCCCTTAATAAAATAACTGTGTTACTAAAAATAAAAACACTACCCCATTGTTATTGCTGTTTTTTTCCGGAATCGTCTTATGATGTCTGCAGGCAACCGCTGTTTATGATCTTTCCAAGGAGGTGTAATGGCTGTGACTATATATGTAGTTCAGCAAAAGTACACGAGAATAATTTTTGCAAAGATTTTTTGGACACAGGCTTGGATTTTGCACTCGTAAGGAGACTGAATTTGTTGGATACAAAAGAAAAAAACCAGGGGCCCGTTTCTCGGAAGTCCCGAAAACTTTTCGGGCTCGAAAAGCCATTTGTGAAACTTGGAAAGCCGATCTTTTAACAATTTTTCAAGGTAACAAAAATGACTGTGAAGTTTGACGACTTAAATCCTCTCCGTTCTTGCGCTACAAAGGGAATTGTGACACTCGAAAATGCCGTAAAGTTTCGGGACTTTCGAGAAACGGTCCTGAGGCCAGAGCACCAAGGTAGCTCGAAAGCTTGCGTGATGCGCACGTGACGTGTTGTTTGCCGCGTGCAAATATGAAACTGCAATTTACGCCACACCTTCAGAAACGTCTTTGTGTTTGCGGCAAATGGTATGACTAGAATTTTCGTAATCAGTAAAATTTCCGGTGAAAGGCAAAAAAAAAAAGTACAACAACAATTCCACTCAGTCATTTATCATATACGGTTGATTATGATGATCAGGTGACAATTTTGTACATTTTTTTTTTTCAAAGTGGGTGGTAATTCAGTCGCTAGATGTGCCACACTTTCTAGTCTTTTCAACACCTATATAGACTGAATCAAACAAAATTCGGTGGGTCAAGGTTGAAACAGGCCATCGTTAAGATAGGCCTTAGCAGGGGGAGGGGGTGGGGGGGCCTGTGTCGCTTATCTGAATTTTAAAATATCTCGTGTCGGTGCTTTGTCAATGTTTCACGTTGCTGTGACCATTGCTGTCGGAAATTTAAAGTAAGGATGTCGTTTGTCGCGATTTCACTTTCAGTGCTGTCGCTACTTTTTCGGCCATGTCGCTTGTCGGAAGGCCTATTAAATTTCAAATCATTTAACTCCCTGAAGAAGTCAGGCCGATCGTGACGAAATGTTGTTTAAACAAAAAGATATATATCCTCATAGCCTTACAGCCAGCATTACATTATTATTTTGTTTTCAGTCAAATTATTTATTGGTTAGATCTCCCACGGATCCGGTACTTTTAATTTTTTCAGCTGGACCTTTCATAAAAAGTTATCTACAAGTATATTTAATGTATGCACAACAAAAGAAGTAGGACTAAAATCGTGCTAAAGTGCACACGGGGAGAAAGACGGTTGATACCCAAACTAACATTCCGCACAGTAGCCTCCCTCCCTGACAAGGTGGAATAATCGCTATATTTTAGGGCAGTAGCTTGGATTTTTCGATCTTAATTTTTTCTCGGAAGTGTGATACAGTACTGGCCTCGCAGGACAATGAATATTGACCAAGTGTTCGTCGTGTCATGTCCGTTATTTATGCGCTTTCCGAACAAACAAGAGGCGCCCTTTGTTAACCGATGAATGCGGCTACTATAGTTCTGATAGAGGTTACTTGATGGGATTTTCACATATAATTCCCAAATTTTCCTGGGTGCAAATGTGCTTGTCGTCTCCCCAAGGGTTACAAATAACGGATTTTGATCTCATTGTGGGATACAGCTGTCAAGGAGTCTTTTCTCTGGTCGAGTGCTTGAGGACAATATCTTTGTCTTCATTCATTTCTGCTGTTTTAAATATTATCTTTTAGGGGGCAAAAAGGTTCGTTCACTGAACACCCAGATTGGTGAAAGTTCTCGGCTAATCGCGCTTCAAAATGCCTTGAATCCGGTAAAAAAAGTTGCAAAGGCGCCCATCGGGGATGAAAGCAAAAAAATTAAGGGGATTGAAGAACATAAACAAATAGGGAGTTGATTTTCGGCTGTGTAGCTTGGCAAACCGAGGTACCAAATATTGCTATTGTTTCATAAAATCGAAAGCCGTGATCCTTGATCGATGAACCAAAGCGTCTTGCAAATGCATTTAAGAAAATTAATACCTCCCTGTAAATTATTGTTTAACCTTAATACCATGAATATTTTGAGCATACTTTACTCAATGATAAAAAATAAAACGACTTGTTCATCACAGAACGCGCCTCTTGCAGTGATTTTTTTTCCTGGCATGTTTTCAGCTTAAATCGAAGACGCTAATTAGCCATTAAGCTCTAACTTTCCCTCGTTCTTTAACCAAATAACTTTGCGCACTGCAGAACTAACCCTAAATTTTCTGAATTAAATCGAGGGTTGTCCAAAGTTTAATAACATCTCTTGACTTGTCGTCGGTCCATTCTTCTCTCGCGCCGCCATAATACTCGGTCGTTACCCAAAGAAGTGAACAGGCTCACAGGTTATCTTTACGTTCATATACCGTCACAATTACCCCAGGTAGCGGTGTATGTGAAAGTGATACCTATTCACGGCCTTACGCCCTCATGCTACAACACTTTGGATTGAGTCATCTCAGGCTTTTTTTTTTAACCCTGAACTTGGCTTTTCAAATCTTTTAATTAAGCAAATTAAGAAAATATGCGCGTTTTAATTGGAGAAATGCCAATATATAGACTTGCCACAAGTCGACGTTACGAGAATCCCAGGAGAAAATGTTTTTGCGAGCGAATCGTTATATTTCGGACGCGAAGAGGACTAGGAAGAGGAAGTCGCGAGATGTCGACTTGTCTGGCTTGCAAGGTTTTTATTTGCGTTTCGCGCCAAAAAGGGGATGACGATATTCGCAAGTTCTGCACTTGAATGGCGCAATCCGACGAAAACGAACATGTTTCTCCGAAATCGAAAGAGGAAATTTGTTTACTTTGAAAAAACAAACGAAAGCTTATTTCAATCTCGAGTCGCCGCTTGGAAAGGAGATCTCCATCGATAGAGACGAAACACTAGTTCGGAAGATTAACTAGTAAGAGAAAATTTCGAATGGTCAATTGATTTCACTCATGAAATGCGCCGATCAAATCGAAACCGGGTGCCGGGTAGTGGGGAATGACTTTTGCCTATGTGTGGTGGGGAAAATTAAACCGGAAGAGTCAGATTTCAATTTTTTTTTTTTCGGGCGCCGAAGTCGCTAACAGCCATAAAACACGTGTTTGGACGAGATGGACGAGTTTAAAGGAAGATATATAGGAATGGTTACCATGGAGATACATTCATTTTCTTTCTGAATTTTTAACCATTTATGAAGCATCTCTTCTTCCAATTTCTCATCCCATTCTTTCTCCGAGGCCCATAATTCTTGAAGGAAGAGTTTTCCTCGAGGAGTTGCAGGAGTAAAGAATCCCAATGGGTCAAAGACTGTAGCGATGGATTTCCTCTTTTCGAGGAACATTCTGTTGGTTTTGATCCTTTGACTACTAGTTGATCTGCAACAGTGCTCCAGAGTATTCCAAGGACTTTGGTTATGGTTTCCTTTACTCTGTCCTGCTCTGGAATTG
>NC_090887.1:625000-635000 GCF_036669925.1 Montipora capricornis
ATCATCACAGCTTGACCGGCATGGACCAAAACACTGAATTAAAATCTGCTTTTCATTTGCAGTTGAACGTTTTCCCAAATCATGAATTTTCATGATTTTTAAATCAAATCCTCAAGACCAAATTGTTAAATAATGCGGGGCCCGATTCTAGGGCTTGAAAGTAACCAAGGGATGAAATGGTGTTATTTTCGCCAGCAAAACAGGACGATTTTACGGTCCCATTATTTCTGTGAAATGGGATATGCTTGGCGTTGTACCATCTCTTTCACCATAAATCAGGGTTTAGGTTTCGGTTTGCCCTGCGTTCATTTTAACTAGACATTTAGACAACTCAACCAATGAAGTTTGTTAAGCCATTAGAAATTTACGCTCCTCCTAAGCAAATCGAGACCAATTCTGTCATGACAGGGTATTTTTTTAACCAGAACATAATACTCATAAATTAGTATGACATACTTACTTGTTAAGCTACGACTTAAAGTTCTTGGTCCTCCGGTCTTCAATTGAACCTCTTCAATGTTGATAACACAACAGTGACAAAACGCAAACTCTTGAGTAACCTGTTTGTTGAATAAACAAGATTTGGTGAACTTGGACTGACCGGGGGGGGGGTGGCGACGACGGACCCGGGGGAGGTGGCGGGGGCCAGTGGGTAGGGCGTTCCAACCTCTGGTCTGGATTTGTTTCCGGTTGTCCCGGATTCAATTCTACCACGCTTTGTAAATAGCTCACTGGTTGCCGCCTGCCAGTTGGGGTTCTTAATCGTGTTTCTGTTAAGTTAGAATTGTTTCTTTCAGATTATTAAAAGTGGAGTGCCTGTGAACTACAATCTTGGACAAAATAGATGGGAAATTTGGACCCCCCCCTTCCCCCCAAATCAAGGATGGGAAAATGGCGCGTTTTGGCCTTTGCGCGGCTTCATCCTTGATTTGGGGGGGGGGAGGGGGGTGGGGGTTTGCTGTTCCATTTTATTCTGCCCACGATTGTACCTTGACAGCTTAGTGCACTTCCTCTATAAACAAAGCATTTACATTTTTACTTGGGTCACATTTCGTGGCAAGTACAAACACAGGTCACAGTTCATTGTTTTACCTATACAGAAGTATCCTAAACATTCATAAAAGCTAACCTTAGGCCTAAAAACGTTTGTTTAGGCCTAATTAGGCGTAAGGTTAGCTTTTATGAATGTTTCGGATACTTTCTGTATTGGTAAAAAACAATGACCTGTGACCTGTGTTTTGTGTACTTGCCGCAAATTTCGCTGGGCATGCGCCTCTGCCCTCTCGGAACCCCTACCCCTTTATAGTTTTGATTTGTTTTATGGTCAATTACAGACCTCATCTTTGCCACTTTTCGGTAAATGTAATTTTAGCGACCCCAACTTAGTCACTTCTGTTTATGCAATAGGCGTTATGCATGATTACGGCATACACTCAAGATTCACCACCAAACCTCGATTGCACAAAATTATTCACAATATACAAGTTTGCTCCTTTGGAATTCAGCTTAAGCTAAGATCCGGTGCTTCCACTTAGTTCAGCTGGCCCTTGCATGAAAAATTGTCTACAAGTACGTAAAATTTACAAGTTTGATTTTGGAATTCGAAGCTCCTCCTCTCAATGCAATTTTTTTGACTCGCCTCAGGACTCTGTTATTCACGCTATCCAAGATGTCGGCCGATAATTCTTGCCAAAACAAAAATACGCCTTCCTTGCTATGGTTATGGTGATGAATTAGCTAGTCAGACGTCATCACTCGTAAGGGCTATTTCTTAATGACTGCTTGTAATTTTAAAATGGAATGTAATCCGACTAGTAAATATAGATGATTCTGGAACAACGTTTGTTTACCGCGAATTCTTACCCCCAAAATACATAGAATTTACGACTCCATTCTAGTAACTCTGTTGAAAATACTACCCCATTATAGTCAATCCAGTCGTGAAACTGGTGCGACCCAATCCAGCGGCACATCTCCATTGGAACGTAATAATAGAAAATAACCCCACACCCCCCACTCCCCCCTCCCCCCTCCCCCCTCGTCTGGAGAGGGACATGAATTATGTATTTCCGAGATGACACTGAGCTGTCAATTAAACAAAAACAAAAAGAAGATCATGGTGTCCTACATCCTTGTCAGTTTAAATCTTGCTTACGGATAGACTGTGGTGTATACAATATTACAATTTATTTGCTTTCTTCATTTCCTCTCTTGTTACACTGCAATTTTATTTGGTAATAAAGAGGACAATCCTCGACATGCATAATTGCGTTTATATCTCTGAATGATATGAAAACACGAATCAAACGAAGTTCACTGTTAATCGATCATTACTTGTTTGAATAATTTCTTTATCTATTGTTCATTTATTTTGCTGTCAACTCAAGGGTTCCCTCCGAAAGTAATTAAATTCCAGTCAGTCACCTCTTAAACCCTATCCAATCTCCACGCAGCTTAAAAATCTACGTCGATTTATCGACTGCAAGACGCAATTCAATTTACTTACCAACCAACTGCCAGAGACCAATTCACACAATGGGCACAGGCCTATAATTTCCTCGTTTGCTTTATACGATTGCCTCTTTGTTACGTAATCGGTGGTAGATTCTATACGTCAGACACAAAGAAATAAGTATCAAACTATCGATATTGAACATCAGGACACCTATACTAGAGTTAGTTGCCTTATTCGAAGAAAAATTTACTTGTTCCTCCAAGGATTTTTCAAGTCCTCTTTCTTTCTCTTAACGAAATGAAGGTGTGATTAATCAAATTGTCGGCCTTGATAACCAATCCCGGGTGATAGTAAGAGGATTATAGGAATCAAATGAAATGTTACGTGTTAGAGCAAGCATAAAGATTATAGAACTTAACGTTCCTCTATTTGTCAACCACTTAATTACAAAGTATACGCCTCTATGGCTTGTTGATATGTCGAAGACGACAGAGCTGAAGGAAAAACTAAAGGAAGACCAGCTGACAAACAATTTCTAGCTTATCTTTTGATGTTATGATTCTTCTAAGATGCAAGGTACTTCAATTAGGTGCTCAGAGTTAGGTTAGGTGCTCTTGATTCTAAAAGGCTATGTTCTCATTTGTTTCCTTTCATCGTTTTATTCATTTAATATTTTTTTTTATCCATTTATAAACTTTGATCTAACCATTAAAAGATCTGCCATTTTTCACAGATGAAAAAAAGGACACATACTCGCGCACAGGGTCCATACACCTTGCTAGATCAGTAAACAATGCATAGCCCTTCATGACTGCAAATGCATTAAAACGTAACGAGGATCGCAAAACTGCAATAGGTAGCTAAGGCGAGCACGCAAGAGAAACTAATGTATACGGAAATCGACTTAGCTAAACGGAAACGAGTAGATTGCTGGTGCACAGAAGACCTATATTATCCGGAAAGGTTTGTGCATATGGTGATTCTGTCAACAAAATAATCAACAGAAAATCTCATTAATGTTGCACGTGTTGTTACAACCTCGTTGAGTGGGTCTTGCATGAAAAAAGTATTGGAACTCCCGAGGTATCTTTATTATCATCTACAGGGCATCACTCCCATCTTGTCGTGAAAATTTTCGTTGCGTGTGGCGGCATGGTACACAGTGGTAGGGGAGTGGAAATCATTGCGCATGCTCCGACTATCAAATCCCTTTGCTAGCACCAGATGAGATTGATTTGTCTAAATCCCGCTTTGTAAAAACCAGCTAATAGATTTCCTCCAGTTCCGTTTTTTATTCACACAGGCCTAGGGCCCTTGCTCCCCTATAATAGCCGATTTCATGCAAGCTTAAATTTTTCATCGATTTCTATATGCATATGAAAGATACATTTGATCTAATTTGTCACAGGGGGTCTTGTTGTATCTATAATCATTTGAGCCGACATTTTTTTAACCAAGAAAAGCCGATATTATCATCTCTTACAGATTCGTGAGCTACGCCAGCTTACGCGAGCGCAGTTTACCACTTACCCACGAGGCGGGGGACGAACCCGAGGTTAAGAAACGTTGTCAGTCTGGGGCCGGTTGCTCGAAGCGTAGTTAGCGCTAACCGTTGGTTAAGAGGAATCAAAACCTATAGGTTTCCATGGTATTTAACGCTGACTAGGACTAGCCATTCTTTGAGCAACCCGGGCCTGGGCGGTAAGAGTTTCAAAGTTTTCACTCATATTTTCAGAACATATTCTTATTACATCATGATTCTCTCTCAAATATTTCATGAGATGTGTTTTGAACAACTTTGAGTTCATTTCGTATTTATCACATTATAATCTATTAAGTTTTACACGGAATTGCAAGACGTCGTCGTAAGACATGTAAGCAAACGCTTTCAAAGTTTGTTTCATTTTATTTCGATTGCGTATTGCGTGCGGAAACATTTGCGTATTATCACTAAATCATAAGTACCGATCTCAGAGTATTAAAACACTTAACCACTGCTTAGTGCTCGGCTGATTTGTCACGGAATTCTTGACGAACTATTACTTGAATAAAGAATCCTCGCTCATAATCGCGTCATGTTGCAAGTTCAAGTAGAAATTGTTAATACTATTAATGATTTTTATTTTAAGTTGTTTTAAGAAAATAACGACAAGGAAAATCAGCAAGCCATGTCGCTGCTTGCATGTAAGGCCATCAAACGATGGAAAATCATGCATCGGGCGTGCCGAATTCACAGATTAATAAACTAGTTATAGCTGTCGCTAAAGTGCCAACGAGCCAAGCTTGCGTGATCTGGCGGCTGCAAACATCACGCGGCGTACTCGTGCGCCACTCTCATTGGTTATCGCTACGGTCAACATTTCATCGCTTTGGTCTACATTACAGCTTTTGGTCTACATTACACTCAAATTTGAAGCGCTTCTGAGATTTCGTCCGCCTAAAAATCTTCTCGCGGCTCTATAAGCTGCCGCCTCGCCAGGCCTTTTGTCTTCAGAAGGCCTGACTCGTTGTCAATAACCTGCTTGCCGATACTCAATAATCTGAGGGTTGCAGCCATTTCCAGAATTCTTGACTAGTGAGTAGGAAGATAGTGAATCGGATAGCGTTAGGTTTCTTCAGAAATAACCGACTATCAGAAAATGTACACTGAGAGTAGTTGGTTTCTCCTGCGCTTTTCGGGGAGAAACCACTGCGCGGAAGCGCTAGTTTCTTTGAGTGAGGGCGAACAAATTAAATGTAAACCGGTAAAACCAATCTCGACCCCAGAGCTCTTCTCTTGACTGAGGGAAAGAAGAGCTCTGGGGAACCCTGAAATTAAGTGTCTTCTCATTGGTTTTCGTGAAGAACAATCAAAGGTGTCTCTGATTGGTGCATTCATGTTAGCACGAGAAGTGAGCAAGCGCCGTAAGAGTTCAAAGAGCCAATTTTTGGCTATAAGAACCCTACGGCGCATTTTCTCCTACACTGAGTTTCCCAGAGCATTGGGTCGATCCGAGGCACTGGTGACGCAAAAAAAGGTAAAACGAGTTAGTAAATTTGTTTTGGCACTTGTGCATGCGTTTAGTTATGTTACTGCCGGGTTTAAGCGAGCCTGTTGTGTCGTGATTCCATTTTTTCCCGCGAAATAAGACGAAGTGATGTCAAACGCATCACGTGGAGCGTGATATACCTTGCACATTCTCGATGGAAAATCTAACGGTTTCTCGCAGTCGTTTTACTCTCTTGAAGCGAAGAAGGAACCAACTTCTCCCAGGGAAAAATCACATTTTCCGATCAGGTTTTCATTTTTTCATGCATTCTCAGCTCTTCGAGAGCGGAGATCAGGGACCATTGTAAGTCCCAAGAGAAAATAAAAACAATGCTAATATACAAAAATTGAGAGTATTTTTGATAGTGGCTAATTTAAATTAGTGGAAACCTAAAAATCACCGGGCAACACAAACTCTTTGTCTCAGATGATTATTGCTCGAGGTTTTTATAAGTAAGAAGATGCATACTCGAGGTATGTCACAGTTTTCCTTCTTTTTCTTTTCCCTCAAAAACGTTACGGCAACAAAATGTTGTCCTCGCCAGGTCCTCGCATTTGAAACGATACCTCGAGCGCATGTACATTTTGAGTCAACTGTACCCTTGTATCAAACGCTTTTCTCATATTATTTTATTATGTAAACACCAATGAAATACCATGCCAAGTTTTCGCGCGAAAACATGATATCTTTACACGTAAAAAGATCACTGTTGCTACGGCTACAAAAAAAATCGCACCTTTCGATGCCTTTCGTGTAATGATTTAGAATTTCTTTGGTGTTTTTTAATAAATAGAATATTACACGGCCGCTTGGAGATACGAAATTTCTCTTATCTTGTGGAAAAATGTTTCATTCGTTCAGTGCGCTCACTCGTGAAATATTTCTTAACACTCGAAGACAAATTTCGTATCTCCAAGCAGCCATGTAATATCCTCTACATACGCAAACTTACCTCTGATTATCGTTGGTGGAAATTAGTAAAACTTTGAAGTCCTCCGAACTTCATAGTAATGCCAGCGAATATTAAAAGTCCAGCTTTGTTCTCTTTCCGACTCTCGTCCACAGAGTATTAACGAAAACGTCATTTAAAATTGCAAGTTCAGGTTTATTAATCTTTTTCGTCGTTATGTCGGCTTGTCTAACTTCTAAAAACTAGTGTAACTCCCCAGGAACTGAATTAGGAGGTGCGATATTGAATCTACGACAGAAAAATCAAAGTCGCTGCCTTTTGTTCACGTTCTCCGTAAAACTTGAGAATTCGTCATTTCACGTCGTAGATTTGCCGAAAACGTGAAAGAAATGTAAAAAAATAAAAAATGCACGTGCACAGCGTGCAAAGCTATTGTTTTTGCTCATTAAATATGCAAAATTTGTGACGTTTTCGTTGCCGTCGCGTCATAGATCTTAAACTCCCTAATTTCATAAACCGCATACGAATAATTCACAGCCCTTTCTTTGAATATATGGATGAACATCATAAGGCAAATGTGGGCGCACGCTTTCCACGCTTTTGTAATCAGAAAATTAATTTGATTTCCCCTGTGGCCGGAAAGTAGAATCATTAAGATTGTGAATCTTTATCAAGTTCTGCGCTCAACTTTTCAAGTCCCATTGCACGCTTACTTTTTGCCCGTTTTTTAACTTTTCGTTTAAATATCTAAAGTGTCTGGAGTGTAGTACTTCCAAAATCTTTCCCCCATAGTTTTTTAACAATAGTGTATCTACACTTTTCTTGATTTGTATGTATGCAAAAAAGTTTGGCCGAGCCAGTTGGGCCCTGGTAACTAACGACGTCAAAAAGGTAACTTTTTCGCATCTCTTCAGGAAAAATGTGCAACGGTGTTGGAATAGTCTTGTTGAAAATCTTGAGCTTCTTGTTAAGGCTTTATGGAAATGTCGGATGATAGTTGTTCTTCTGATGCTGTGAATGTTCTATCGATTCAGAATCGAATTATATTCTTGACTCTTTGACGTCATTAGTTACCAGGACCCAAACGGGCTCGGCCAAAAATTAAAAGCTCGCAAAAACGCGTCGATACACTATAAGGGAAAATGTTTTGAAGCACTACACCCCAGATACTATAGATACGGGTAAAAAATAAGCATCATAGGGACTTAAAAGACTTTTATAATCTGAAAGGAAGATAAGCGATGCGTTTTTTTCAGTTATTTGTTTCATTAGTTCTTCTCCTCTCGGCGCGGGGGGGAGGGGGGGGAGGGGAAAGGGCGAATGTTATCTTATCTGTTGTGCAGTTTGGAAGTGCGATCGCGATAAATAAATCCCTCTTTACTTTCAAAAAGAGGACACGAAAGTAAACATAAAAATACATTTTTTCGAGTCAAAATCCAGCTTTTCTTAGAATTAAAAAAAAAACCCTCTCTGAAGGAAGTTGGAGAAACGCCCACAGACGGAAAGTCCTATATAACGTCCCTCATCCAAACAGTCAGTCACCACGTAACATCTCTCTTGACATTGCGGACCCACAAAACCACGGGAGCAGCGACATGTACCAGGCTAGATACATTTTCCGCCAAATCTGAAAATAAGGGTTAAGTCATGGAACTGTGAAGCAATAGACCTTTTCAGGCATAGTCCAAAAAGAAGATTTGTATGTCTAACCTCCAATTCAGTGTGAGGCTAGACACGCAAAGACAACGCCTTTCTTCCCGCCCACGGACTCAAAATGGCAGCTGTGTGAAAAAGGTCTCTTACAATGCTTGAAAGGACTATGGTCTGCATTTAAGTATAGAAAATAATCATTGATGACAAATAACTCAACCAGAAATTCAACAATAAAAACATAAGGAGAAATTAAACATTTTTGGAGGAGTTGACAAAAAAGAGCTAAAATTACTTAACACCACCACTTAAGGGAAAACAGCTATTTCGATGTCCGTTCAAGGTTTTGTGGCATACTACTAAAACGTTTTCATCTCCTGAACATTTTTTGAATTATAATAAATTCAATGGGGAGGTGTTGGACTTTACTTCGTGAAGAAAAACCGAAGTGGAACATAATTCTAAACAATGATGATCGCGATCTAAACTCCAATTTTGTATTAACCGTCACTTCTGAAGATGTACGCAGAAGCATGCGAAACGTCAAGTAAAAGATAATTTCAAAAAGGATGCGTTTATATCTGATGTTTGTCACCGCTGTTTGTGTGTTATTTCTGATCAAACTAGGAATAGAGATTTTCAATGTTTGGCAACTCTCGCCTCACACGACGGATTAGTAGTAACCGAGGGAAAATAAATGTGCCCAAGTCGCCATTGGTTTTGCTTTTGGCTCCGTGAATCAGTGGTTGGGAATGAGGCGTTGGATTTTAAAGTCAATAACCGACCGTAGCAAGGTTAATCTAACTCAGTGTTTTCGACACTTTATAAGTCACTCTCTTTCGTCAGAATGATGAATAGCTGAACATTAAAACACTCATCACATTTAGCGTCATACAAGACATAAACTTGTACTTCTCCATTAGCGCCAATAGGACTTGGTAATCGGGAAAGTTCGAACAGGTGGTCTATCATTAATCCTCGCAATAAAGGCGTTGCATCCATAAACTGCTCCCTGTTGAAACAATTTTAACGGCCTCCCTCTGCGCAATCTCGTACCCAGAGTCCTCGGGCTTTTTGGCCAGCGGGTGAGCGCCCGGAGAGACTCTGGGATAATCGACTCCATTTTCCCAGAAAACGTGGGTTCCGGTCTTATGACGTATGGTTGAGTTTAAACGGAAGCAGAAAAGAGAAAACCGTTAACAGTAGAAATGGCGGGTTGAAAGTGTTTGAGAAACAAGAATTTTAGCCTTACACACAAAGAAACTGGAGAAATGATCATTGGCTTGCTGTAAGAGCAAGTGAAGATGAAACCTCTGACGCTTTCGGTGAGTGTATTTTTGGTGTTTCAGCGTACATTCCACCGTACAGAATGCAATGAGAATGCCATCGTGCAAGCAACACGATCGACACATTTTTTTTTGTGGAAACGACACAAATGTCCTCTTCTTCTACAAGTTGATGTTTCCGTAATGAATGGCTTCGACAAGACCTTATTCCACGGATTTCTCCTCAAAGAGACTGATGTAATGTTTTCCCGCGGTACTTTTGCAACAGCAACAGTAATCACTTTTTAGCAGTTTTAGCAGCGTGGGAAAATTTCCGTGCGGTATATGACATAATTCAAACCTCGTTGTTTTATTATTTTTGTGATTTATATATTTCTGAGGTAGAAAAAATAATCAGCACTGAAACTTGTTTTAGATTTTGAATCTCCCTCCAAATTCTGGGGCTTCCGAATTACTTACCGACTTCCTGTCGGACTGCCACTGTTACGCAGGCGACCAATCAAAAATATCGTTCACGTCGAGTATCCCAGAGTCTCTCCGGGCGGTCACCCGCTGGCCCAGAAGCCCGAGGACTCTGGGTACGAGATTGCCCTCTGCGCAGCTTCGTGTCCACCTGCTACTTTTCCCCGCTATTTTATAATACCGCTGTGGTTAACTACAACAAAGGCAA
>NC_090887.1:640000-647500 GCF_036669925.1 Montipora capricornis
ACCACAACAATTTTTTGTCGTACCTAATACCACAGTGAACCTCAGTAGTATTGAACATATAAGGACAAAGCTGCTCAGGATGCTAAGACGAGCTCAAACGGCGCATCGAAGTTCCAAGGAGCTAGCATACACCTTGGAAAAAGACACAAACGACTGAAACACGATGAAGAAAGTAAAACAAGTATGACACACTCTTACAATTACCGTAAGTCTCCTCGTAGCGATTCAAGAAGATTGGGAACTGGGCCGTTTGTCACGCGTTCCGCCGGCTTGGGAAAAGCTCGATAAGGCCGGGGAGCGAGTCAAGACTTGCATGCTCGATATTAAAGAATGACAAATAACGATCAAGCATAATCAATAGGCCATTTCCTAGTTCATGTCTGCCTCCTCCTCAAAGCGAGTCTAAGTGCAAAGTTTTTGTGATGGTAGTTAGTTCTAGGTTACATATGAATGAAAACTAATTTTCATAACAAAAACGTCGCACTTAGACTCGCTTTGAAGAGGAGGCAGACATGAACTTGGAAATGGCCTATTAAAAACAGGCCTCTATAATGTAATATTTTAAATTTTTGGAATAAAGAATAAATATAAATATTGAGAGTTTTACCCTTGGTCAGTATTGATTGACTGCTTTATAAAAGGCACTTTGTGCTCTTCTCTTCATTCTCTGCTAAATGGGTTTTAATAGAAGGGCGGTTTTACCGTCGTAGAAAGGAAGCGAGTCAACATTGCTTTTACACACTGTTTACAGATGGTAAGCTTAAAATTATATCTGACTATTCCTACACTGAATTGTTAACGATTCTCGAAGGCAATAAGTTCCTTTCATTTAGCTATGATTTGATAACATTGATCATCAGAGACGCAGATGCAAAGAATTATATTGCCTGTAAATCTACGATAGTTTAAGTTTATTCCCTCACTCATGGATTGGAGTGACTCTGTAGGAAGATAAGAAAGCGAAGTCCTGTAAAGCAAATGAAATTCAAAGGAGTTTTAAGTTAGTAACTGAAAATAATAATACTGACGCTGAATTGTCAATTAATCTCAACTGATATGAGATGCCGGCTGTATTGCTTGGCTACACATCAAATCAAATCAGATGATTGGTTTTTAAGAGTGCCAGGATAAAAAATTCTTCGGAATTCGAAGAGAGTCAAGAACTAAAGAACTCAACCCTCGTATGCAGGTTCAGGAAGCATCGTTTAAGGTCTTGAAGAGTAAAATTCCATCCTGCTAAATTTACCATCTAAATGGATAATACTACGTAACAAAAAGTCTGGAGTATGCAAATTGGCACCATTTCTCATAAATAAGCCAGCATTGTTGAATATTGTGAAATCTCTGTTTTTACCTTTTTATTCACTGATAGATTTTCTCACTTTAGCAATTTTTTACATACAGGAGCATCAAGACAAAGTGGAGCTCTACTTCCTTAAAAACGATGTGTTGGCAAAACGTAACAAAAATTGAAACGAAGAACGGTTTTACAAACGCGTATAATTGTTTAATTTGTTTACTAATAAATCAGGTTTTCAATAGGTAAAAAATATTTTCTTCAGGACAAAAGGCTCTACGTTTTGACTAAACGAGTCACAATCGGATAATTTTCTTGTGGCCATCTACTGGAATGAGTTTAAATGGAACAAGTTGTCTTACCCCGAGAACAGTCAAACCACTGTCCAAAAGAGTTTGTTATGAGAATATTAAGGCGAAAATCGAACTTTTTGTGTTCCTTTTTTATTTTTGCAATTTGTTGTTCAGTCTTACTATCGTTTTACATCCATATCTCCACTCTTCCCCAAATACTGATTAAGCATAATCCATTTCCTTGTATTGATTACATCTCAAATGACTGTCCGAATCGTTCCGAATCAGTCGCTATGAGCTACCTTCCTCTGATGAATTTCAAAGATCTGGGAAAGTACAAGAGGAAAGTCATGTTATTGATTATTGTCAGCACTGCACCGAAACGATATGACAGACGGCAAGCAATAAGGGACACGTGGTGGAAACACTGTAACAGCGAAAACGTAAGAACCTCTCTTGCACTTAATTTGAGTTTGACACAGTAATACCAATGTCTTGGTAACTTGGAGGCGAGAGTCACAGGCACCCAGAAAATCTACTTTACCATTTGCAGGCTTCATGAGAATGCCGACCATGTTAACACGAACAACAATTCTTTGCGTGACAGGTCGACTACGGTTATTGCCTTTAGCTGCCCTTTGTCTTAAATGCAAGTCTTCTCGCTACCTTGCAACAACATCATGAACTTTGTCAAGTACAGAAGCTCAGTACGATTAATAAATAATTTACTTTTTTTTGTCTACATAGGTAAAATGCGTGTTTGTCACAGATGGCTTTATTGTGGACGAAACCCAACGTGAGCTTACAATTCAAGAAAGAAATCGTTATCATGACATGGAATTACAGCCACTTATAGGAGGAAGAGAGTTCGGAGTGCGGTTCCTGAATCACATCAAATGGGCAAAAGCTAATTTTGATTTTCAATACCTTCTTAGGATCGACGACGATTACTTTCTGTGTTTAAAACGACTTTTGTCTGAGCTTCCAACGCGACCGACGATAAACCTTGTGTGGGGGTGGTTTCATTGTGAACGCGCAACGAGAATAACGTGGCTTGATGAGGCGTTCATGATCTTTACGCCAGATATAATAAACAAGTTTTTATCACAAAACAAAAGTACGATGCTGTGTCATCCACACGCCGATCAACAAATCGCCATATGGTTGGCGAAAATTCCAAGAAAGTTATATTTTCACGACCGAAGGCTGTACCATGACCCTCCAGCTTCGTTTTCTCCAAAATTTGACAACATCAAAAACGTATGTGACTCGTATCTCGGAGTCCATGGTACTTACGTCAAAACGATGAGGTATTTTGGCCGAAATGCAAACGATGGCAAGAAGATTGTTATTCCTATTCGTAAGTTTTCGCGTTTTTGTCCAACAACAAGATTCAATTACCGTTTGATGGATCCAAGGTTTCTGTATGAGCCCAAGTTATGCAAAAACAATCCCACATGGAACATGGAACGAACAATGTTTATTGGTCGTGAGAACAACTAATGTGGAAAGGGTCGTTAAGTGGAACTGAGGCCACGGTCTGGTCGATTATAACAGACGCAAACAAAACGCTAGACTTCAAAACAGCCGTATTCTAGTGCTGGTCGAATGCATCGTCTTCAAGCGAAAGGTCTGGAGCGAGGGTAAAGTTTAGCGTCTCTCCCCAGTCTCCAAACCTTTCGCTTGACGACGACGCGGCATTCCACGAGCGCAAAAATACGGCTGTTTTGCAGTATAGGAAAACGCGTACGAGCGAATCATAATGGGTTTTTCTTTAATTTTATCTGATTGGCTGATGACGTGGTGATAAGCAAGTCCAACAATCCTGGACAAAATTGTTCGGACAATGAAGTTAATAACATAGCGATAATTCAGCTTGATGCATTTGTTGTATGGAGCAATCAGATCCGTGGTTGGCAAGGTTTGCTGCGAAATACAGCCTTGGAACGAACGGCTGGGTTTTGACTGGATTTTAATCTTAAACTGATTAATTTCGAAATACACTGGGAGTATTGGTGAGTGAAAATATAGCAACACAACAGTATGAATTATCAAATGCATTAACAAAAGTACAATGTACAATGGTGGTCGAATAAATATTCTATTCCGCAATTCACGTAATCAATTGCAAAAACTACCATGATGGGATTTTGATATTTCACCAGCGGTTTTTCAGGTCGCTTGGCGAGTGACAACCGGAACGCGCGTGAAAACAATTTCTTTTCTAACTCAAACTTCAATGAAATTCTCATTTAAGCCACCAAGGCGAGTTGGCAATTACTTTCGGCCAATCGGAAAGATAACAGGCGTGCTATTTTTATTATTTTATTGGCGCTCTGTGAACAAACCACTTTCAGGAACGTTGGGCGAGACAATGGCTGTCCTGAAAACACAGCCTTTACAGACCTACTCATTTCAAGTATTTTGTTGGATTTTTATCTTTTCTTTTTTCGAGGGTGAGTTCTCATACTGAAAGAACTTGAAGTAGTGAGGTTCTTAGAATTCGCTTCGTCCATAAGGACTTGCTGAAAGGAGGTTAAAGTTTTTCGCTTCCGCAAAGATCCAAACCGAATCTAATGCAAATGAGCGAAAACAATAGATTTTTCTCATTTGCATTAGATTCGGCACAGGTAAAATGCGACGTTTAAAACGAGCCTTAGTAGGGATAAAGATCTCAAAATTTGGTGCAAAAAATGAAAAAAGAAATGCTTACGACATTTTCAAAATGCGCCGGGTTCAGAACACAATTGTCTGTTAAGGCCCTGGAAAACAGCTTAAACATTTGTTTCAACATCCGTTCAATTTTGTTGAACAGCAATGTTAATAAAACCGTTTGGTCAGGCCCTAAGGTCAAATTATTTGACCACGTCTCGAGACAATACCGTGTGACATATTGAAAAACTCGATCGAGCGAGAAGACAATATTGACCCGAACATTGAGCGAAATTCACAGAAGCCATACAAAACAAGTTCACTTTATCAATTATTGACAGCTAGCACATGTCAACTTCTTTTCACTTCAGAGTAATTGCTGGTTTTCACTCACGTGATCAATAGACATGTTTTTTTTAACGAAAACAAAAGGAAGCGTTTGCATAATAATAGAGTTAAATTCCCGGAGGATTTGGTCGGGGCACCAACATGGCCGCCTTTTCTTTGTTTAGGGCACCAACATGGTGGTCGTGACGTCATGTGAAAACCGAGAATATCTGACGTTTCACGTGACAACTGTAACGGGTGTTATCCTAAACACATCATCTGAGCACTATTTATCTCTCTAGTTTGTTTAAAATAATAATAATAATGACTTAAAGGCCGAGAAAAGGACAGATTCAGTTGATTAAAGTAATATATATATATACGCCTATAACCCAAAAATTACGGATGAATACAAGATTCTTGCAGTGAAAACTAAGTTCAGTCTCAGGGAGGATTCCATATTACTATCTGCTCCTCTCCCTATCGTGACGCTTGGCCCTCCTCTCTATATTCCAGTTCCGTCTCTCAATAGGGAACTTAAGCACACGCGTTTTTGAGACGCGGACGGCAACCGGAAGTGGGATGTTTTTCCTTTTCACTTGTCTTCACACAACTACATTTACATCGCCAAGTATCTTTTCTCCATTAGAGATGATTAGTGTAAAACTCTTGAGGACACCACTGCTCTGGGACGCAAAATGTTCCCTTCCGGTTGCCGTCCGCGTCTCAAAAACGAGCGTGCTTAAGCTCCCTAATTTCTATTTTATCACAGATGATAGAGATGAGTCTCCCCCAGGCTAGCCGATCTGTTGGGATCTCTCTCCATGTTCCGAGAGCAGCTCCGTGCTTGATGATGTCCTTCAGGGTGATCTTATATCTAAGAAGGGGGCGCCCAACTCTCCTTGAGCCCTCTTCTAATACTCCATAGAGAAGTGCCTTCACGGGCCGCACATCTGGCATACGTGCAACGTGACCCATCCAACGCAATCTGTTCCTAACGAGAATAATCTCAATATCCGTAGATTTTGCACGATCCAGTACCTCATCGTTCGTGATAAAGTGATCCCACCCGATCTTAAGAATTGATCTCAGGTGCCGCTGCTGGATGGTTCTTAGAAGCTTGATGTGATGATGATATAGAGTCTAGGTTTCACTTCCATACATCATTAGTGGAATGATGCACTGATTGTATACTTTGAGTTTCGTATCTACTGTCAGATCTCTACAGTCAAAAACCCTATCCCTGAGCCTCCCCATCGCACATGACGCAGCCTGGATCCGCGCTGTTATCTCTTCATCTAGCTAGCAGTCCTTGGTGACATAGCTATCGAGATATTTGAAGTGGTCTACTCTCTTCAATTTTTGCGCATCAATGTAGAAATCCAGCTGTTCACCGACACTCATGGTTTCTGTTTTCTTGATGTTGATCCTGAGACCCATTTTTAGTGACAGGTTTCTGTATGCGGATAACAGAGTGACACTAGCGCAGTGCCATCGTTGGTAAATATGGCAATATCGTCTGCGTACTGGGCTTCTCGTATGTATTTGGTGAATATCTGGGTCTTTGATTTCAAACGCCTGAGATCAAATAGGTCGCCGTCGTATCTGAAACGAACCTTGATAATATAACAGGAATTTATGTCCTTGAAAGCAAGGTAGAGGTGGGCGGCATATATCCCAAACAGTGTAGGGGCTAGCTTACACCCTTGCTTGACATCACCGTTGTACTCAATGGGATTAGAAAGTTCTCCATCAATACACAGTCTAGCGTGCACTTCAGAATAAAGCGTCCTGATAACTTGGATAAAATTGACAGGGCATCCAAGCTTTCCCAAGATCTTGAATATAGGAGCTCTCGATTTACGCATTCAAAGGTTTTGGTGAAGTCAATGAAGGCGATATGCAAACGGTTTTGCTGCTGTTCTCTGTATTTTTGTGCCTCTGTCGTCTCTGTAGCATGACTGAGATTCGAGGTACACTAGATCTTCTAGACGTTTAAGTCGCTGCAGTACGATATTTAACAATTATTCCATGAAATCGAGGTGAATAGTGGCAGAATATTTACCAAGCCGCGAAGCAGCGAGGTAAATATTCTGCCACTATTCATCGATATTGAAAAGAATAATTGTTTTAGTATATACTCACGAAGTGATCTCAACAACATTTGCAGAAGAAAACCATCCAAAGTCGATTTAATTGACATCTCAATTCTAAACTGCGCCTGATCACAGGTTATCTCAATTCATGCGTGGAAAACGTGCAAGCGGCACAAAGCATGCGCGAAAGTGTTTACTGAAGCTTCAAACATGGCAAATCTAAATGACCTTCGTTAAAATCCTCGTCACAAACAGCAAAATGGTCATTTAACAAGGTCTAAATCAGGAAGCTAAATCGAAAGTCTGCTTGTTAAAACAGTTTCACCGTTCGATAAAAGTTTTTGAGGTTTATTTGAAATGGAAATTGAAACTGCATTGGTTGAAATGGCAGCTGCGCTGTAATTGAGGTGAGCGTTAGTTTGTTGTAAAATGACCCGTCTTGTTTCCTTGCAGCCGTTTAACACTTTCTTAGACATTTAATTACTCCGAGTGAAACAAATTTTTGGCGTGAAGATCGATTGTTTAATTTTCAGCAATAATTATCTGGAAAAACGAAGTCAAACACTAGTTGTCAAAAGTATGAACTCTTCTCTTACCCTTGAAAACTTTCAGGCCAAATTTTGTGGCTTTCTTTGTCTTCTGTAGCACAGCATCATTTTGTATTCTCAATATTTCCGATTCATAAATGCTGGCAAGTTTACACCGGCCATTTTGTTTTGTTTGGATCAAGCATTATTCAATAATTAACAATTATTCGCCAAGGCGAAGTGATTATCGTTGTAAATATTCACCGAGACGAAGTCGAGGTGAATATTCACCGATAATCACTGAGCCT